>NW_010196961.1:46241-57298 GCF_000695765.1 Mesitornis unicolor
GGTTGGACGTGATGATCTCAGAGGGCTTTTCCAACCGAGCGATCCTGTGATTCTGTGTGTGATTCTATGTGACTTCTGCCACCTCTTTGGGCAACCTGTGCTAGTGTTTTACCACCCTGAACATAAAAAAAAAAAGTCTTTCTTCTATCTAGTCTATATCTGCCCTCATCTAGTTCAAAATGATTACTTCTTATCCTACCTCAACAGGCCTGTGAATGAAAACATGACCTTAACTTTTCCCTCAGTAACTGGTACAGTCCTTTGTGTCCATAATGTTTGCTGCCTGATTTTTTGACTAGGCTACTCACAGATTTAGTGAAACGAGACTGATTAATGTAGATACAGAAGGAGGTTTAAATTCACATGTTTTACTGCACAGCAGTCACACATAGTAAGAAGAGAGTAGCTGAAAGACCGCTTTCACATAGGATAGCATAGAGTATGATAGTAACAAAACTGTGGCCCCTGTTACAAAATGGCCCCTTTTGGGAAAGGGACGTGTTTTCTGGGTCTGAAAAAGCAGCCAATCAATGGGTGTTCTAAGATCACATAGAGTACAACACTGTTGAGAAATGGCAACCCTAGTGACAAGGTGACTGCCTCAAACTGGTGCCCCAAATTGGAGGCTGAAAGAATATAGCAGCCCCTAAGAAGGAATGTGGGAGGGACTTTCTGGCTGTTATGTCCTTCCAGGTTGGATAACAAGAGATCATGTGGATTATGACAGTAGCAGAAAGAGTGTCCTCCAGGGGCGAAAGGAGGCAAGGAATTGCTCATGTGTCCACGATCAGGGAGAGGTTTCTGTGTCCAGCAGCGCAGGTGGCTGAGAGGCGGCAGCGGGGCCTCCCAGCCACTGTGGCTGGCATCTGGGCAGCTCTTCCTGGAGGAGGCTGAAACGCAGACAATTGCTTTGCTGGAAAGAGCAGGTTTTCCTGTGAAATCGTGAGAAGTTAAGGGAGTACAAGATTGGCTCTGTTAATTTGAGTTTAATATTCTCAATTCCCAAAAGTGGTGTCCAGTGAAAGCTGGTTTTCTCGCACATTTTGATCAGTATTTTTGCTAATACTGGCGGAAGTGTAATGCCTTCAATGAAGGGTTTTATGTATGCACATGGAGTACCTTGACTTCATTTCCAAGAGAAAAAAAACCTAATTAACTGTTTAATATTGCTTTTGTTATTTCCTTTATGATGTTCATAATTGCATTGCTGATTTTTAATTAAACATGTATTTTGTGAAATATGTCACATAAATAACCCTACTGAGCCATACTTTTAGTAACTATTCATCATTCATTTAGTAGGTACAAAGGGCAGTGGAAACAATTACTGAAACATGCTTATGCAAGGCAGAGCAGGACACAGGAGAATTTGCAGAGCATCTCATTGTCTGATTAAATCCATTGATGGGTTTACAGGGGATGCTATTTTAACAGGTAAGACAAATTTACTGTCATCCTTATTCCTTGTTATTAAAAACTGTGTCCTAATTATTTCTGGCTGGTTATTTCTTAGGTATTACTTTGGCTGTTCATAAACTAAGTATTTATATCCTTGCTGTCCTTTCTCTTTCTTTGGGATGTTTTGTCCTGCTCTGTGGTAAAGGATACTGGAAACAGAAGTTGTATGTACAGCTGAGTGATCAGATATTCAGATACTTTATTAGAATCTGTGCTTCTGTGCCTGGTTTCTTTTGCTTGAGATATATTCATGGTCAATTGAAGTCTTGTATGTGCATTTTCGTTACAATTTCTCATGGAGTATCTTTTTTAGACTTTGCTAAACCCAGCATAGTTTTCATAGCCCAGTAGATACAGCATTGCCTTATATTTTAGCAGGACAAGCTTTATGTTAAATTAAAAACAAGGTTCTCAGGACTTGTCGAACTTTGAATTTGTCTTGGTCTGCTTAGAGAATTGGTTTAGCTTGTTTATCTGTAACAGTAATTGGCTAATAACCACGTAACTTACCTATATGGATCTAGCTTTGGTTTAGCTTTTCACAGTTGTGTCATGTAGAACCTATTTCTATACATATTTTTTAATTAACAGGCAATAATTATTCTGTGTAGAAACAACTGTGATCATAGAATTAAAAAAAGGTAAAGTAGTACAGGCATAGATGACAACAGAAGAGTACAAACACAGGACCATATTGGAGGCCCTAGGACTATAAACTGTATGTCTGCAGTCAGTCATTGGTCACCAAAGGTGTGCAGGCCTGCGAAGTGGGCAAGACAAGTCTTAGAGGTAACAGAGAGAATAAATGACAGTTATTCAATGTCTATATAAGTACATTGTAGTATCAGGTTGCAGCAGGAGCAGAGAGGCTCCAGAAGGGAGGAGAAACTGAAGGCTGTGACCCAGCATGCACAGTGCCCTCACTGCCCAGGCTCACAGGGCCTGAATACGGAGGGCAAAGACAAGTGCTGGTGATGATGTCCAGTGACATGACAGACCAGCGCAGTGTCCAGCCAGGAGATGAGGCCAGGGACAGGGCTGGAGGCCAGGTGCAATACACATTCTGGGGGTCCACCCAGGAAACAAGCCTCCTACACCGTAAGTCCGAGGTCTGCTGAAGAGGCAGGGTCACAGACCAGTACACTTACAATATGCACAACCCAAGGGGGGACTGAAGGCCAGAGCTTAAATGTAGCTCTTGGGCAATGGGCAAAGGGTGCCAGGGACCACATGTAAGTCTATATTAAGGCTGCTAAGGTCTGTCAGTGCATGCAGAGCTCTGACATGTATCTCAAATTCAGAAGTAATATGTACTTGCAGACAATAAGAAAAATCAACATGTAGTTTGTTAGCAAACATAAAAATATGACCCTAAAGTGAGGAGAAGGAAGTTAGCAACTTCATTGTCTGTCTCCTAGTGAAACACTTGGGATGCTGATGACTCTCTGCTCCACTACCCCATATAAAGTAATTGACCCCAGGAACCAGTAGGAGAGGGGAAAGGCAAGCATAATGTCAGAAAAAGGGGTAGATTAATACTAGAGGTTTTGGTATACCTTTTTTTTACAGTTGTGAGATTTGGACTGTAAAAACGAGAATCAATTAAGCTGAATTAGTAATCATTCTTTGATTAGGCTATTGTTATTTGGAATAAAAATTCTTGGTTTTGCATATATTATATGTTTTTCTTGCCTACAACAAGATTTTTGAGTGCAGCTAGTTAGTGGAAATCCATCCTGTGTGGTTGCTGCAATGAGCTGGTAACACCAGCATACAAATACTCATTTCTTTGGCTAACCCAAATATCTCAGTCACAGGTGTGGAGAAGGAATAAGTCAATTACATTTGATGAACTTGCTTGTGTTCAGGGAAGTTTAGGTCTGTCATCACTATCAGACACTTCCCCACTGTGAGTGAGGGAGCAGCAGCCATGGGCAGACCCACATTGGACTTGTCTGCTGTGGGAAGGCTGCCACGTGGAAGCAGAGCAAGAGTGGGAGCAGCCCTTCCTGCCCTCGAAGAGGAAGGAGCAGCAGAGACCACATAGGATGAACTGACTGCAGTCCCCATTCTCATCCCCCCTGTGCTGCTGGACAAGGGAGGAGGTAAAGAAACTGGGAAGAAGGAAGGGGTGGGAGAAGGTGTTTGACTTTTAAGATCTGGTTGTGTTTCTCAGTGTTCTACTCTGATATTACTGGTAACGAAATTAAGTTATTTTGGTTTTTTTTCTCCCCAAGATGAGTCTGTCTTTTGCCTGTGACCATAAGTGGTGATCAAAAACCCCTCCAAGCCCTTATTTTTTCTAGGCCTACAAAATGGCATCATGGTGCTTAGTTTCCCACCGGGCTTAAACCATTGCAATGTTACATGGCATGGAATATCTCTGGTTTGTTTGGGTCATCTGCCTGGTTATGTCCTCTCCCAGCCTTTGTGCACCCCACAGTTTATTCACGAGGGGGGCATAGTGAGAAACAGAGAAGGCCTTCAAACTGTGCACACACTGTTCAGCAATATTGAACATTAGTGTGTTACCAGCATTGTTTTGGTCACAAATCTAAAGCTCAGCACGGAATCAGCTGCTGTGAAGAAAATTAGCTCCATCCCAGCCAGACCCAGCACAAGCAGACACACACTAGGGAGGTGACTGTTTCTTGCTGAGAGCAGATTTATCTCATACTGAATAATAATCTATGACCCAATAGATTAAGTAATTTAAAAAATACTCAAGTTTTCCTTGATATCTTGGGTATTTCAAAATTAAAAGCCTTTTGGCTGTATAATTTGAGAGAAAAAACTGTAGTGACTCCTGTGTATACCCTTTGTGAGGAGGTTGTTTAGAACATGCTTCCCCAGACAGAATTATTCCATATGTTAAATACTGATTATTAGAAAACAAAGCCTTAGGATACAGTTTTCTGGAAAGAATTTGTAGAACCCTTCAAAGAAGAGACTCATGGAAAATCACCACAAATGTTGGTGAAGCTGTGCCCGGACTCCCAAAGCTAAGCATTCCTCTGCCAGTGTTCTACCCTTCAGTACTTTCCCCCAAGTTTTGTTTCCACAGTTAAGTGTCATTAAACAAGCTGAAGAAGTTACAACTCTGCTGTTGATTGGATTGATGGTAGTTCAACCTTTTGTTTCATTGCAGATGCCTCTAGGAATAAAATGGTTCAGAATTAATTTATTTTTCTTGGCTTTTCATCCCATTCCTAGCACCTGCTAATTTTATGGCCTATCCTAAGCTTACCTAAACATCTGGTGGCTTTTCTCTATGTTCTACTATATTAAAGTCCCCAAATTGTGTTGAAAACTTTCTCTCAACCTTCCTTTCATTCCAGGCTCTTTACAGTTCAAGTAGAATCCATTTTCATAATGCAGTTGTCAAACTCTAAAGCACTGGGATAGATTGCTCATATCTAGTCCCATGTATATCACATATATATTAAAACAAATTAGATTCGATTTAGAAAGGTGGTCCACAATGGAATTAAAAACCCAGCTTGTTTCTGAATTTTGCTTAGCCAACTAAACTGTTTAATTCAGGTTAAAGTAGCATGAAGATTAGGGGAAATTTTTCTTTGGAAATCAAAGAGACCTGAATCTCATTATGTTTTAAACATCTGACAATTAGCAATTTAGTTTCGAGTCATGATTATGAATGAAACTTCAGTTCCAAAGTGACAGCCAGATGAGCAACATATTGCTACTGATAGGGTAAAAGTAATGAGGACCATGCAACCCTCTTGCTAATTCTCCTGCTGTCTCAACACCTGAACTCTAAAATTTTGAGGGAAAACAGATTATTAAAGAAAATGTTGCTACGGATGATGTTTACATAGAACGAAATAAGGAAACATACAGTTTGTACTTTGATACTGCTTTATTGTGACTGGAACAACACCTGACAGAAGCTGTCAAACTAGCAATTAGACTCTTTAAATCCTGTTGCAGTTGATGAAAGGGTGTAATAAGGAAGCAAAATTATTTGCAGAAGGCAAAAAAAAAGTTTCCCCCAGCTCATTTTAAAAATAGTGTTCCAGAGTTCTGGCTAAATACAGCAATACAGAGTTTTCAGCAGTTGAAATGAGTTCAGAGGGCAGTTGCTTTTCTGTCTTACATCTTGTATTTACAATTTGGATACTGCCAGCTCTGCCTGAGGCAGCGAGGGTAATTACACTGCTTTGTCCTGGCCGCTTGACTGCTGAACGCTGAGAAGCAGAGATTGTGACTCTGTGAACTGGAAGGTTGATAATATTTGTAATTCAGGATGTTCATCTGCCTTAATATTGACTGATTGACTGTTACCTAAAAAGTCTGTTTCTGAACAGACACAGAGTGAAAATTCTTTCCTTTTTTTGCAAGACCCTTAGCTCTAGATGGTGTGTCACTGGAATGTTATTCAGAAATAGAAGCACCAATACCGTAACAATCTTCAAACCAATTGCATTTTCTGTCTGCTGAGGATCTGCCATTGTGTGAACTGTCGTGTTAAAGGCACTCAGGATGTTAGTTTTTTAGTTAAACTTCTGTGTGAAAGTAATGAGCGAAATGTAACTGGGGAGCAGACACCAGGCTAGAAGGGGCTGCAAGAGGCTGGCTGTTTTTTCTCCAGGATTGACCGTACCTTACATAGTGAACATTGATTCAACTTTAACTAAACGTCCGTAGAGAGAGCTCTAAAGATTGCAGGAACCTCTCCTAGTTCATAGTTATTGCTATAAGCATAATAAACTGTTTCTCTCCTTTTTGTAGAAACTTTGTGCTTGAAGATTACAGCGTTCCCTCTTTTCTTCTCCATCTGTGTTGAGCAATCCCGATTTATTCAATGTTGTTAAAAGAAAAAAAAAAAAGTCTGGGAAAGAGCTCATGAGATAGGACAAAAAATTAAGACCAGAAATAAAGGACATGTAGCTGGGGGCTCATGATAAAGAGTAATTGCAAACATCAACTCTTCCACTATTTACTCTTTGGAAATGAAACAGAAAGAGGATAAGGGGAAGGACAGAAATCTGGAGATTAAGGTCACGCCTAGCAATCATTTGGAGCTCAGTGTTTATCACTAAGACCTTGTTTAGACTTTCTTTAGTTCTGAGTGGGACAAGTCTTGTAACTTTGAGCGTTAAAAATAACAGCACTAGGAACAAAGGCATACATTCCTTGATGCAGGTAATAGCCAAGCCAACTAGAAGAGATGCTCTGCTGCTTCTACTCTCAAGCAAGGAAGAACTTCACTTTGGATGGGCTGATGGCGTTGCTGGTTCTGTGGGACTGAGAGAGAGGTGTGCAAGACAAAGAGCAGAATTAGTTTGGAATAGCCAGCACTAACTGACCAATCTGATGGCCTTTAAACGTGAGATGTCTCCCTTTGTGGATGAAGGAAAGCAGTGCGTGTTGTAGGTCTTGACTCTAGCAAGGTCATCAACACGGTGTCCCGTAAGGTACTTAACACCACTCCAGAGCAACGTGAACTGCCTAAACAGGTCATAAGGTGGGCGGAAAATTGCCTGGAATGCCAGCCGCGAGGGATGGTTATCAAGATTTTGATGCAGTGGTTGGTTTCCAGTGAAGTCCCTCTGAGGTCAGTACTGCAGCCAATGCTGTTTAATGTCTTTAGTAATGAACTGGATGATGGGATAGAGTATTCTTATTCTTAGCAAGTTTGCTTCTTACAACAAACAGATGTACACTGGTCATTATATTGCTATAGCTGCAAGTCTTTGACAGATTGGAGAAAATGGGATTTCAGTGACTTTACAGTGTTCAAGAAAGCTAAATGCAAAGTCATTTTAGTCCGAAAAAGTTAAGGCTAAGAGGAGAGAGACTTTACTGCAG
Organism: Mesitornis unicolor; assembly: GCF_000695765.1. Lineage (NCBI taxonomy): Eukaryota > Metazoa > Chordata > Aves > Mesitornithiformes > Mesitornithidae > Mesitornis > Mesitornis unicolor. The sequence goes on from NW_010196961.1 coordinate 53,532, forward strand.
TCTACAACTACTTAATAAGAGGCAGTAGAGAATAAGGAGCCAGACTTCTCTTGCAAGCTCACAGTGACAGCATAAGGCACAATCTAGAACATGGGAGGCTTTAGTTAGATATAAGGAAATTATTTTCCTGTGATGATCCAATATAGAAAAGGTTGTGCAGGTGCCCTGGAGATACTCTGAGCCCAACTGGTTGTGGTCCTAGGCAGTCTTATCTGATGAGAGCTATATGCAGCACAGGGATGAGATGACTTCCCAGGGTCCTTTCTAAACTAAACTTTCCTGTGATTCTATGGGTGTTCATAACAGGCTCACCAAAGCAATGCAATTCCTCTGAAAAATAAAACCACAAACTTTGTTTGGAGTAATGTAAATGGAAATTTATTACATCTTTATTCACTTTTTCTTTCATTTCACATGGCATCGAGATAATTTTAGGTAAATTAACACGCTTTGCTGATCCTTAAATGAAACATTTTCCCTTAATTTGTGTTTTCAGTTCTTGAGTTTTTTAGCTGTTACTTCAGTATTTTTGAAAACAGCTGGAAAAGTGCCATGTTAGGATGAGAAGACCAAGCAATAATCTATAAAATGCTTTTCTACTTTATCCGTACACTGCTAATAGTGAAATAGGGTTGGACTCATAAAAAGCAGTGTTTTCCCTTATTTTTTAAATGGAAATTTGCTATTTTCTGAAATAGCTGAAATCTAATGTTACTGTAGTCTAGGAAGAACTGAAAGAATGTATTTTCCCTGTTGGAATTAATCTTCCAAAACCTAGCTAGGCTTTAAAAGTCATTAGGACTGATAGAAAAAGTGCAAATTGAAGCAGAAACTTTTTTGGTAATCAGCCATAAAAAATTTGGAGATAGTACTGTATGTTTTGAAGAAACATATTTGTACACTTGGGAGAAGGAAACTGAGCAAAGATTTAAATAGATTTAAACACGGAGATGGAAATGTAAATGGTGGGGATGGGAGAAGCTTTAGAGAGATTTGCACTGCTTCTGAAGTCTCCTGTTTTGGTGTCCCCAGGTGGCACGATGCTTAGCACATTAATGTTACATGATATTTATAATTGAAAATTCAGCTCTCTTTGTATTAGTGGAGATTATATCATTAAATTATGAAGTAGAGCAATGTGTAAGTGTACGAGTGGAATGAAAGCTGCACTGACACAGTCTGTTGAGTTCTCTGTGTTTCAGCCTGACCTTACCCCAGCAGTTTTGGTAGGGAGTTTCAATGTTCGCGGATGCCCGAGTGCTTTGCATACCAGTTAAGAGGGAAGCAAAAAGAATCACATAAAACTGAATACTAATGTCTGATGGTTTTCTAGTTCTTTGTAAAAAAATGTGTAGTAATGCACTAGCTGGATGATGTCTGATTCTTGTTCTCTTTATCCCGTTTTAAATTAAAAAAAAATCTTTCCCTTGTATTAGGGACTTTCTATGGATTTTGAACTGTCACTTTGCAAATAATGTTATTTTTTTCTTAAATCATGGAATTTTATTTTTTTCTGAGATATCTACTGTAAGCTCTAAATCTGACTGCATGGAGGAGAAGAAGCTTTAGGAAACTGTCCATGTTATACTTGCATGGTACAGAAATCCCTGTGGAAATTATCTTTTGGGTGAAAGGACATTTAACACACAAGTATTGGATGCAGCACATGCTTTCCTCTTGCACCAAGAAATTTCCTTTGGCCATTCTGAGCTGGGGAATGAGCATTTTTAACAGACCTTATTGCTTGACTCCTACCAAGAAAAGCAACACTGAAATATATCTTCTTGATCTTTTACATCTCTATCAGGCTAGCACAGTCTAGCCATAACCTTAAAATATTTGTGAGCTTTAGAAAAAAATATTTTGATACCTCTTAAAGGACCGGAACTACTTTATCTTTCCTCTTTTTCCAGTTTGTTTATGTTCAATTTGTGACAGGATCAGCTGGCTCACTAAAAACACGAGATAAATGAGAGAACCATAGAATCATAGAAGGGTTTGGGTTGGAAGGCACCTTGAACACCATGAAATTCCAAATGTCCTGGGAAACTGGGGAACATGGCTAATGAATCGCCATGATTAAAATTCCTGACAAATTCAAGTTAGAAAACACTGAAATGACTGTTCAACTGATTCAGTTCAGTCGTTAAGACTCTTTGAACTGGTATCTCTCAGTTTAAACACCTTGACAACTGTAGTTTTTCTTTTTTTTCAATACAACATGTTCTTTTAATTTTCATTATTGATGAACATGTTTTGCGAGACCTATTTGAAGTGAAAACTGAACAACAAAGATCTTTTGGCCCTCTTTGTCCTGCTGTTAACTCACTTGCTTTCATATCTTCAAGAAATTTTTCAGTTGATAACAACACATGTGCCAAAACCCTGCCAAGTCAAAATTCTTGTTCTGAGTCTGAGAAACAGGGGGTTGATCTAGATAGATGGTTGATCTGAACTACTATGGTTGTTCAGATATTCTTAGCAGATAAAAAGGATGGAGAACTGGATGAAATTGGAGTGTGCATTGCACCTTGCACCAGTATTGCTGTCCTGGATTATCTGTCCCAGAAAATCCCAGGCTTCCATTTCCCCCTCATCCTCTTGTGCAGAAAGAAGGAAGAGAAAAATAAAAGCCAAAACCAAAACACGAAAAGAAACTACGAACACAAGTTGGGGCAGAAAGACTGAAAAACAGGCCTTGAGATAATGTGAACGTCACTGGCAAGAATCAGAACACTGCGCAATACCAACATTCCTCTTAGCACAAATCCAAGACAGGGTCTCACTAGCTACTCTGAGGAAAAATCACTGCATCCCAGCTATAGCTAAAATAGCATCTTTTCCCACTAAATCAAATACTGCAATTCTCTTAGAAATGCAGTTTTGCTGAAGAGAAAATGGAATTTTGTGATTCAATCTCAGCAAAAACAGGACAATTGCAATTACCAGCTATTTCCTGGTATTACTCCTCTTGCAGAAAATTACTGTTTGATAGCAATATATTCCTATGGAAGACTAAATTCATGTCATTTGCCACAACTCCGCTAGAGTGATGTAATGATTGACATACCATCCTGTTTATAATTTGTCTTTTATGTTACAGTTGGGAAGGAATAAAAAACAGTCTGGCAAATCTTAATGAAATGGAGATTTATCAGATAAATTTTTAAAAAGTAATGCAGATGCAGATGAAGACAGTGAAACTAGATGATTTAAAATGCTTCGTTTTAATGTCTTCTGATACACAAAGGACCAATTTTTACGCATAAAAATCTCCCTTAATTTGCTTAACTTTCAAAAATCACCTTAGAGATATCCAACAATAATCTGTACATTTGACTTTTTTTTTTTCCTGGAAGAAGATTTCTTTAATCATTACTGGGTAATATTAGATGCTGATACTGGAGATATACTTGAACTAGTGCATTCTGTAGTCCCTAATGGTATTCAAATTAATAGATATATTTACAAAATAGCTTCAATTTCAACCTGATATATTGAAAAAAACCTTTGCCAGTGGATAGGTAGTGACTTAATGAATTTTAGGCCACTACAATCAAGTAAACAGATAAAGTCCTGACCATGAAAGTTTTTCAGTGTTTTTATGGATTATTTTAGGTGAGTCTCATGGCTGACTGAAATTGCCCTTTTAAAAGAACTGTCTTATCAAAAAACAATTTCTTCACAGAAGTACTTAGGGTGGTATCTTAGACTGATATCTTAGGCTGATATCTGAATGACCTATTAGAAAGCAGCATAGGGGAAAG
>NW_010196962.1:0-1288 GCF_000695765.1 Mesitornis unicolor
TCCAAACCATTGATAAAGATGTTAAACAGGAGTGGTGTGTTGATCCCACAACAGAGCCCTGGGGAACATAGCTTGTGTCTGGTTGCCAACTGGATTTAGCTCCATTCACCACAACCCTTTGTGCTCGGCCATCCAGCCAGTTTTTGACCCAGCAAAGCGTATGTCTGTCCAAGCCATGCCTAGCCAGCTTCTCCAGGAGGATACTGTGGGAGACGATGTCAAAGGCCTTACTAAAGTCCAGGTGGACAACGTCCACAGCTTTCCCCTCGTCCACCAGGCAGGTCACCTCGTCATAAAAGGAGATGAGATTAGTCAAGCAGGACCTGTCCTTCCTGAACCCATGCTGACTGGGCCTGATCACTTGGTTGTCCTGCATGTGCCGTGTATTCACCTTGTGTAATGCTCAGGGTCTGTTTTCTCTGTGTGCTGCAGTCTTGATAATACAAGAAATCATCCTTGTCTCCTAAACTGTCACAGTCTTAATAATCACTATTTAAAACACCACTAAAGGCATCCAGTCAGGTAAAGTAGAACATTGCAGCTTACCTGCCCATGGGGACTTTAAGGATAGTTCCTCTGTCATCAGGCTTTGCATACTCATAAGCTTGGGACAATGAAAAGAAGAACTAGTTTCTTTATTCCCATTGTAGTGTTTAAGGAGGATTCAGTTCATCGTAACTGCAAAATAACCCTTTTCAGAATGCAAGAAAGTTGTGATAGTATTTTTACTTTCAATTCTCTCTCTGGATCCTTAATTTTGACATCCTGTTGAGACAGAAGGAGCCAGAACTTTGCTGGGGTGAACTTTTACAGCTTTCAGTGCTATCTCCAGCTCCTTTCTTTCGGAAGAAAGCCCATCAGAAACCCATTGAATTCACTGTCCTGCCACTGGACTTCTGAAATGAAGGCACCCTGCCCTGCCACTGGACTTCTGAAATGAAGGCATCTTGCAGCTTAGAGTATTTTAGTGTGGTATATGGCAACTCTATATGACACTTTGAGATATGAGAATGTATTATTTTACCAAGTGTTTTGTTACTTATGGAGGGGCAAATTTTTGAGATGAAAAAGTGTTCTCAAGCATACAAGTTCAAGACTTGGAAGTTGTTTGTAATACTAGAAAGTTATTTAGTATTCCTTACCACACAAGTCTCAGTGAAATCTTACAGCAGGCAACTTTCTTAAACTCTTTAAAGTTTCTTCAACCCTTAGCTTAGCGTAAAGGTGTTCTTATATTATAGTATTTGTAATTTATAATATAAGTTGTGAGGCTTGGTTTGCACAACCA
>NW_010196963.1:0-27628 GCF_000695765.1 Mesitornis unicolor
TTCTAGCAGATCAACACTTCCCCCCAGCTTTCTCCACGTAAGGTATTAAAACTGAGGGCACGTAGGCAGTAGCAGGCTGGACGAGCAGATCCTTGGGGCTATCAGATCTTCCATTTCTTTGTCCACTCTGGTTATTAACCACAGACATTTTTTTAGCCGAAGTGAATCCATGACTCCTGTTTCTGAGAGAGGTAGCGGGGAGGCTGCTGGGGATAATGTTTAGCCTCAGCGAAAAGGCAGAGGCGAGTGAGGACAGGCAATGGTGTGGTCACAGAAGGGGTCAGAAGGGGCTGCAGCCGTGTTCCCAACCCCTGCCTGACAGTTTTGCAGCAACAGCAACGAAATCCCACTGGGCTTGGGCCTGATGGTGCCATCTCGCATTGCAGCCTCTGTGCTGTGGGGCCTGGGACTGAGCTGAGATTCCAGCTCTTGCTGCACTTCCTGTAACTGATCTGTCCTTTGTTTTTTACAGCCAGCGGTGAAGTTGCTGTATAACAGGAGCAACAACAAATATTCCTACACCAGGTAAATGTCTTCAGCGGGACCTCTTTGATGTTTTTCACAGACTAAAATCCACGATAAGCAGCTGCTTTTTCTTCACACAGAACCCAATGACAGATTGGTGTTGGCCTGCACTCAGTTTTTTCCCCAATTAATTTCAAACTTGACTCAGAAGGGAGCCTACTGTCATCAATGGAAGGCTGAGCGTGCGCTGTTTCTGTGCCAGAGCAGTTCCTCTCATACTTTGGTGCAGCTGGCAGAGACTCCTGGCCAACTGGCACATTAGTTGCATACAGGAAGCCTTCTGTGGTGCAGTGTTCCCAAAAAGTGGTAAAATACTCAAATCTGGGACCCTGTATCTGTTTCATGACATAACGCTGTTTCCATCCAGTCAGTGCTGAGCTTGAGCTTAGGAGTGGTTTCATGTGGGTGCTTGCTAGAATTTTGTACCCAAATGAACTGGCCTTGGACAGGATTATTCCCAGTACTGTGCTTCCGCAGCAGGTTTTCCTGCTTGTACTGGTTAAGGGAGTTATCCACTGCAGTCCTGCATCCCAGCTGTGAACATTGCCTTGGTAGAGACACATAAGTCAAAGGAAACGGCGTGTACAGGCCTGTCAATGCATTGCCAGAACCCCCCATCTATTCTGGGTGCTGCCTTAATGACCCTAAGGTGACCGTGACCGCTCCCTTCCTTCGTCTCTCACAGCAACTCCGACGACAACATGCTGAAGAACATCGAGCTGTTTGATAAGCTGTCCCTGAGGTTTAATGGCAGAGTGCTCTTTATAAAAGATGTGATTGGCGATGAGATCTGCTGCTGGTCCTTTTACGGGCAGGGGAGGAAGATCGCCGAAGTCTGCTGCACCTCCATTGTTTATGCTACTGAGAAAAAACAGACAAAGGTAGGAGAAAACCCCCCAATGCTCCCAGCAACAGCCTGGCGTCCTGACATCTGTTGTGTTTTGGACGCCCCTTTCATTGTTTAGCATCTCTATACAATAATCAGTGCCATTCAAAGTGGGAGCAGCACAGTGGAGCTTCTCCTGTGGCTTCATTGGGGGGGGACTGCTGGGCTGTGGCACTTAACACAGTGCACTTGTGCTATTCCATGCTGCAAGTTCAGTCCAGTTCTGTATCTTTAGGCAAATTTGCTCATTTAACAGAGTTTGCTGTACCTCCTTGTGCAAAGACGGGTCCTGGTGAGCAATGGTGTGCCTTCCCTCTGCCTTCTTACCTTTCCCAGGAGAACTCTGAGTCTGCCCTGCGGGCAGGCCAGTTCTGGAAAAACCCAGCCTGGTTGCTGGGTCTCTAAAGCTGAAAGCAGATAACAGAACAGAAACGCTTGTGCTAGGAAGGCAATTAAGAAAGGTTAAAACTAGAAAGGTATTGGAGAATTCAAAAGGAGGTAACCTGGCTCCTGCAGTGACGGGCAGGGGGTGAGCGACCTTCTCTGTCTTGGGTGTGCAGGTGGAGTTCCCCGAAGCCCGCATTTACGAGGAGACGCTGAACATTCTGCTGTACGAGTCCCAGGACGGGAGGGGACCCGACAACGCGCTGCTGGAAGCCACAGGAGGGGCAGCCGGCCGCTCCCATCACTTGGATGAGGATGAGGAGCGAGACCGCATCGAACGCGTGCGAAGAATCCACATTAAACGTCCGGATGACCGGGCCCATCTGCACCAGTGAGCCGAGCGGCAGCCGCAGACTGCGCAGCTCCGGGCGACGGCGCTGCCCTCCGTCCGAGCCATTCGTCTGCAGCAGAGGCCCAGGCGCTTTGACTTCTGTCCAACAAAGTCTGTACATCACGTTTCGTAACAAACTCGATTATTTGGGGTATTTAAATGCGGTAGTTTTAGGACGAGAATAAATAAGGTTACTGGGCATGCGATGGATACTGTAAGGACCTGTTGAGCATCTGGAGAAATGCCCTGAATTTTTAGCACTCCTGTCTTTGCTGTTTTGTGGCTAGAGAGGAAGAGGGCTGACTTCCCTTGGCTTTAGTAATTCTCCTGCACTTTAAAAAACAAAACAAACAGACAAAGGTGAGTCAGCCCTGTACCTTCCCTCCAGGCACTCCTGGCCCCGTCTCCTCCAGGCTGTCCAGGCATGGGAGAATTGAGGTGATCTGAACCAGGGCTCCCTCTTTCCCAGGCCTGGAGGCAGTAGGGTTGGTAGCTCGGGAGCACCTTGGTGTGACTGCCAGCAGGACACGAAGGGCAGATGACACAAATGACCTGTGCTGACTCCATTCCTGTAGTGCTGGGGAGCAGAGGGTGCCTTCTCAGAGACGTGGGAGAGAGCAGGGCTTGCTGCTTGGGCTTGGCTTTTCGGGTGGCTCCCTGCAGCTCTCGGGCCCTGCTCCTTGAAGGGTTCAGTGGAGCTTCTACAGCTCTGGATGGTGGAGACCCCCCCCTGCTTTAGCTGTGCAGTTCAAGGGTGGACAGTGTTAAAGTTCCTCCAGAAGGAGGATGGGGAGCAAATTGTATGTGATTGCCTTCCCTTAGGGTAGTGTTGCTGCCAGAACGTCTGCCTGACGCTGGGTCTCAGCTGTGGAGTTTCCCCCCTTCCCAGAAAGCCGGGCGTTACTGCGGGTAACGCAGGGATCATCGTGGGTTCAAACCCCGCAGCCTAGCGCAGGGGGAGCAGCGGCCGCGGTTCAGGTCTGTAACCGATACAGGAGCATTGGCTCGCTCTGAGCCAGTTGCCATGGGGAAGAGGAGCAGGCGGTGGCCCAGGGGCCGTTGGTCCTTGTTTGACTTTACCCTGAGCGTATTCCAAGTCTTTTCAGAAATGGCAGCTGCGTGTGAAAGGGCAGAGCTGAAGCGTTGTGTAGAGAAGGCCTACGCAGTCTGGTTTTCCGAGAGTGCTTTTCTGTTAGAGATGAATATTTTATCTACCTCCTCGTCTCTTGTTGCCTGGTGTGGAGTCCAGTGACAGTGTCAGTCGTGTGTTATTCAATAGGACTGGATGCTGAGGTAACAAGCAGAGCCGCAGCCGTGATGTTAATGTAACAAAGCTCAAGGGGGAGAGAAACCTGAGGTAGGAAGTCTGAAACTTGTGATCAGGTTGGCACCGTGGCAGACACCAGAGTGCTTTGGCCTATTCTAGAGGGGTTTTTGACCCTTCGTCTGGAATATCTGGCGCTGGCCTTAGCGGCCAGGTACCTCACACAGAGGAGCAGCTCTGTGTTCCTGCTGCTGAGGTGGTTATTTGGTTTTGCCCAACTTGCTGCTGCAAGGTTTCCTCCTCCTGGCTCAGGGCTCTTAATGGCACGTTAACACTTTAAAAACCAAAGGTGTTGTCGGCATCACCAGCTGTGTCACACCAGTGCTTCTATGTCTAATAGCAGTTACATCCCAAGCTAGGTCTAGCTTGGCTGTGGAGGCTAAAATAAGGCATCAAGTGTTTGTCAGTGGAACAATTTTGGGTCATCACATAAAGCTAAGAAGATTTTGAAGTTAGGCTGAGGTCATCTTTCTGGTAACCAAAGACTTTTCTCAGTTACAGGCAGCTGCTGTCTCTAAGTTGTTGTACCCATCTCCTCTACTCTTTCTTCTTCAGCTGCCGATTTTTAAGAGCTCAACAGTAAAGCGATGCATCAGTTGTACCCTAGTTCAGCGGCTTCAGCCACGTCCTGACAGTGACAGGCTTCAGTTTCGAGCTGTACTTGGTGTTTGTGACTCACCTGGGGGTTGTGGAAGTCCATAGTGCAGATTGTTGTTGTGAAGGACCCTGCGCCTCTCCCTTCTTACCTTCCGTGTGCGATAAGCTGGGGAGCGAGGACGGGCAGTCCTCTGAATTGCCCCGTTTCTCCAGCACCGTGTACTTTGACACTTACTGGGCTGTTTATGGGTTTCTGAGTCTCTAACAGAGCTGTTGCCCTTGAAGGGGCCTGGACTCTGCGCTGTGTAAAGCCGTTCGGTCTCACTCCCACGTCCCGCTGCGCTCCTGTGGCCATCCCATAGTCCTGCAGCAAACCCTCCACGCTTCATTACCGCTAGAGCTGGCTCTGTCCTGTGCCACAGGAGGGACGGGCCATCATCATCCTCGTCCTCAGCTGTGCTGAGCTCCCTGTCCCCCTGTGCCACACAGGGGACACTCCAGTGACCCAGCACCATCCGCTCTAAGGAAATCCAGTCAGGTCCTGTGCTGCGAGAGCGGGGTCAGCTCAGGAGGTGCCACGTGTGACACCAGTGCCGAGCACCTGGCAGATCACAGCCCCGTGATTAACTTCTCTGTAAATAGATTCTTAAGTGGCTTCAGGATTTCCTCTTTCAGGTTTTGCAAACTAAGTTCTTAAAGACCAGGGGAGGGTTGTTTTTAATCTTTGTACAGCAGTTTACGTAGCTCTTGGGTTAGGAAGTCACTCCAGGAGAGTCAGAGTTAAGTTTCAGTTTTGTTACCGCGTTTCTGGGCAGACTCTGCCGTAACACAGCCCTGCCCACCCCTCTGCGTGTTGTAGCCGTGTAGTGAAGCTGTGCTGCTGTCGCGTTACAACGTCCGTCCTTCACCCAGCGCCCCCTCGCCCTTGCTCTGCAGAGAGCCTTTGTTAATGCCATTGCACAAATGCTCTCAGCTCTTGAGCCTTTTTACTGTAAATGGTTTTGCTTCTCCAGGTGAAGAGAAGGGGACGGAGCAGCTGGTCCGGGTGCAAGCAGCTCTTTAGGTTACCTGGTACCACCTCGTATTAACGGGGAGTGCAGAGCTGTCTGCTTTGATTCTCCAGCACCCCACACACCAATAGCGACCGAAATCTTACCTGTGTAAGCGATTTTGTCCATCAGCATCACGCAGAAAAGCTGGACTGCGATCAGTAATGCAGTGAGGGCTGCACAGCAGAGGCAGTGACCACCACCCCCGAGTTAAAGGGGTCTTTACTCCCACCTACACCGTGGAGCTGCAGCACCAGAGCAGCTGCTCCTGTATTTCCCCAAGGCAGGTTTGGATCTCACCCCGAGCTCCGCTTGGAGTGGGACAGCACCAGGTCAGAGCCCCTGGGGAAGGCTCCAAGCTCCACTCTTACCTTGGAGGGAAGGGGAGGTCGAACCTTCCAGTCTTTGTGGAGTCGTTCGTTTTGCAGGCGAGAGCAGCAAATTCATCCGTTCTGTACAATCATTCCCTCCCACTTTGTCCTTATGCACAAAAAAAGCTTAAGCTGGATTTCAGTGTATGGTTGATGTTTGCAATATGTACTTTTTTTTTTAATATAACACAATAAATTAGAAGATATTTCCTATTTACATGCGAGTCGCTTTATTACTTGTTTGAAGCATGCTGTCCACGTGGTCCACGGAGCTGGAAGGAGCTTTGAGGAGGAAACACCAGACATCACCCTCCCCCTGGGTGTTGGTTTTACCACCAGCCATGTGGCTCTCAGGACTCTGCAGACCCCAGGATTTAAAGGCAGCAAATCAAGGACCTCCAGGTTCCATTTTCAGCCTGGCCAAAGCAAAGCGGAGCCAGAGCTGTGCAAGTTTGCCTCAACGTGAGGCAGCAGGGTAAGAGCTGTGAACAGAGACCGACCCCACGGCTGCAGGGAGCAGAGGGGACTCCTGTCCTCCACCCCCCACCCCAGTGCACCTCGAGGGACCAGAGCTGCCTGCCCTGCTCGTGGGAGAGGTGAAGGTTCTAAAGCAGCAGGAGAGTGGTTTCCTCCGAGCTGGATTGCCCCAAGCCAGCACCTCCCTCTGTTCAGAGGAGGTGTTTTGGTCAACTTTTATGGTTTTGCATCCTCTGCTGCGCAGGGAGAACCAGGACAGTGCTGCTCTAAAAGCAGAGATCTTCCCTCAGCAGCTGAGATTTCCAGACGAGCAGCTCTGTGTGCTGATGCACCAAGAGCAGCTGCACCAGCCCTGCTGCCCCATTTAACCATCTCTCCCCCTGGTTTTAAAGGCTGCTGGTTTTAAAGGCTTTGCCAATCTGCCTGAAAGGAAAGGTGTTTTCAGACCAGAGTTAACTGCACCTGATGCAGTGCTCCTGGCGAGTAGCAGCTCAGAGTACAGGCAGAGAAACCTTCCTGCTTCAGTCTTAATCCTTCCTGACTGGTCAGAGCTCTCAGCTCTTTGAGTGCACACAGACAGACATTTTACCTGTGAACTGCAGCTTTTGGGTTGAACGTTTCCCTGTGACTGTGTAATGAGCATCTGTGCTCACTGGGATGTTACAGCAACGTAATGGAATTTATTTAGCTATAGTTGAATAGTTTTAAGCTATAAAAAAAGAGCCTAAAAGACGCAAGCAAACTCTCAAATCACAGCAGCCCTATGGCATCAATGACTCCAGGGGAGAGGTGAGGGCTGGTCTCATCCTGCAGGCTCCTTTCTGTTCCCAGCCAAGACGGGGACCAGGACCAGGAACTGCTGCTCATCAAGACTGGGTTGATACCTGGGATGAGAAAAGGACGGGGTTGTTAAATCGAGTACGAATGTTGTGTCCGTGAGGTGTCTGGCAGTGGGAAGAGAGGTTGTCTTGGTTCTGTTTGGCAACTGGCAGAGAAAGACAACTCGCTCCATCTCCGCACCGCAAGGACAGTGCAGCAGTGCCCGAGGGTATTGCACCTCACTGGTGGAGCAGAGGAGAAAGCACCTGTCCTGTTCCTGGTGCTCAGAGGAGCCCTTACCACTGTCAGCTGTCCAGTTTTGGCTTTGAAGACCTGCGGCTCCTGCCCGACAGCAAACACCATCGTGCCTTCTTTCCCAGAGCCAATGCGAAACTGAAGGCTGCAAATACAGAATTACTCATCAGATGCTTTCTTCGCAATAGGCTTTACTCTAAGCCCCCTTTATTTCTGTTCCCTTGGCAAATCTCGTTAGATTAGAAGATCAGAGCCCTCCAGCTTAGGTAAATTTCCTAAACAATTGCATTATAGTGCACAACGAGGAAGGGTTTGATGAATGGAGCCTGCCTGGGCCAGGCATTTGAGTTTTCCTGCCGCAATTAAGCACTAGAAGATAAGCAGATCTGACCTGGAGAAAACCACTGAACACACCAGATCTAATTACAGCTGAAACGCAAAGGCCAGAGAGAAAAGCTGGAGCAGAAGCACGTGTTTCATGTGCCACGTTCAATTCACGGAGAGATTTGAGAGACAGACTGCATCCACCTGCCGTTAGCTTGGTGCTGTGACCAAGGCGGCTCCTGGGCTCAGCAATCACATTTCAGAGCCTTCTCAGTCTTTTAGGTGAGAGGAGCGTTTATCCTGACGTGACCCACAGGCTTTCCTCAGAGCTGCTGCTGATGCGATCTGGTGTGAATCCACTAAACCCGCAACCTCACGCCCAGGTCACATCAGCAGAAGCCTGAAAAAGGCATTTTTAAAGTACAGTCACCTATAAACTAGTTTGGGTTTTAGGCAGATGGGTCACGGGCAGCTCTCAGAGCACAGCAGTGCACTTAGCAAGGTGCGACCACAACAGGAGCAGGATTTGTTAGCATGGGAAATAGGTTGTGAGGACTTCCCATGTATTTTCTTGCTCCCGTGCATCCCATCTTGTTTCCCCTGTGCCTATGGAAGGAAGCCATGAAAACCACCGTGCTGCTGTGACAGAGCTGATCAGCTTAGGGCACCGTCTGCTGGGGTGATGCTAAGAGTTTTGACCAAGGTACTGCAGGCCTACAAGTGTTTGAAGCAGGTTCTGCTATAAAATACAGCCTGCACAGTACTCAGCTTCCTTACCTTCCCTTCACGACTTTAACGAGGTTTTGCTTATTGGCCAGCATGCAGAGTTTAGTGACCGTCTCAAAGACGTGCTCACACTGAAGTATCACATCTCCCTGGAAACAAACAGGGGAAAAAAAGCAGCATGAAGTCACCCGGTGTCACCCAGCGCATAACCCAGGCAGCAGAGAAAACCCCTCCTGACACCGGTGTAGTGACTGCTGTGCAGCAGTGACCCACAACTGCAAATTAGCTTTGTTCAAAACATCCTTTCCAGGGGCTATTTAGGATTTACAGCAAATTTGGCTCTAAAGAAAGGAAAGTGAAAGCTTTCATGGTGAGACAGCAAGGGCATAAGGGTCTGGCTGATTGCAGAATTAGTAACTGCTGTGTAATCCCAGTATTTCACAGGAGAGTATCGCAAGTGTCACCTACAAGACCTTGCTTCTAACCCCAAGCTCACGGTAGCTCCATTACAATTTTCTACCTTCTGTTTGTTGTCCTCAGGAACATGAATCACTACAATCCCATCGCTCAGGTTGCTGGTGGAGATACCTTCAAAAGGAAGCCAAAAATTAGAGTCCCACCACACCACCATCACCTTCCCAGGCTTCAAAACACCTTCTGAAGATCACTTGCTCCATCACCCACTGGTCCACCACACATTTCTAACATTTCAACATGAAGCATTAATTGTTTGCTCCATACCTTTCCATGCTACCTTTATTTTGGTGAAGGAGGAGGGAGGAAGTATGTATTCTACCCCTGGACTGTTGTTCAGACCATGGCAGGATTAAAAACACTTACAAAATGGGGTAGGGAAGCGTTAGGGTTTTTTTTCTTCTCCCCTCTGTTTCAGTAGAAAGCGATGTCCTCTTGAATTTAAGTATTTCAGGGAACTCTGTCCTCTTGCTCATAATTTATACCTCAAGGAGCTGCATGCTGACACACAGACCCTTTATCCACCCCCCCCAGGAAAAAGTGTTGTCACATAGATCAGCACTTCAAATATCTTTGAAAGACCAACATTTCATCTTCCCACCCCCAAGGTCTCTGGCAGAAAGGGAAGCCCCACACTCGCCTCCACCGTTACCTTTCAGAGTGGTGTAGTCGATTTTCTGCTTGATCTTGGCCATTTCCACCACGTACGCCGAGGACTGGGTCAGAACGAGCAGCCGGTCTCGTGCTTTGAACCCGTTCCTGTCATATTTTACCACGGGGGTCACATACTGAAAACAACGAGGTGGTATCAGCATCTCTCGCTCCCACAGGGTCTGGCGCTTGAAGCAGCTCAGCGAGGAGCAGCACCGAGAGCCCAGCTCACAGCAGCCGCTGCCAACCTCTGCTCATCATCATCCGGTTTCTTTATACATGGAAATTCAGCTTCGAGAGATGGTTTACCTGTGCCCTCTATGCCAGAACCATGGGAAGTGCAGCACACACACTTCTGCCCAAACAGGGTCAGGGATGCTTTTTAAGCTTTTCTTAACATCAATCCTAAATAATTTTTGTCTAGGTGCATTTTGAGACTTGTCTCCAATTTAAAAGCAAGGAAATACTCAAATTCTCTTCCCTATCACATAGGCAAGGCTGCAAGAGCCTCAGGCGTCCTGGATTGCCCAGTCTGTGTGACCGACAGCTCCAGGACTCCAACACAGATGGTCTGAGGCCTTACCTTGATCTTCTCACCTTGGATGAGCTGCAACACTTTGGGGTTGATATCACTCTCTTCTGAGGAGCAAACCAGAAAGACAAACTGAGTGTTGGTGACAGACGGCCACCACTCCCACCACCAAAACACCAGAGAGCTGCATTAACTGTCCTCATCCCATGGCCTTGTCCCCTTGGTACACACCCCTCTAATCTCAGGGTGTTCACTTCCAGCTACTCCTAAACCCACTGCAGTGATTGTTTTTTCCTGCCCGACAAGTAATTCACACTGGGAGTTATTGGCTGGTTTTGGGTCTGTTCTTGGTTCAGGCTCTGGGTTTATGGTTGTGTCCCAAGAGGGATTCCAGGTACCCCCAGTTTGAGAGCAAAGCCTGACAGATTAATCAGTTCAGTGCCACCAGACATAACAGAGGAAGGGACTGAAATGGCAGGGCCCAATTGCAGCAGGAAATGCTGCCCCTCTCAGATGGGAATTTCTCTTAAAACAGAAACATAATCTGTCTTGCAAACAGAATTTCCCAGAGCAAGGAGCATGCGGACGAGTCCTTCAGGGGTTTGTGCTGTACTCACTGAGTCGGGTGTCCAAGAAGGGCTGGTTCAGGCTCTGCAGGTAGCCCTCCTTCTTCCCTCTGAAAACGGCGCTTGTTACCACTTTTTGCTGTAACTGTTTGGAGAAGGAACAGCCTTTATCCTCCTGGGGTTTCTCCCTCAGTAACATCAGCAGATACAACGTGGGCATCGTTACTGCACCACATCATCCTTTAGCTCGTGCTGCCTTTCTTCCAACATTGTTAGGCTATTCCTGTATCACCTCAAACAAAGGGGTAGCAGGCACTAAACAGTCCTACAGATCTATTCTTATTTATCAATCTATCCTCATTAGAAGAAGTGTGGTTTCAATGTCATGAGATTAAGACCCTGTGTGTCTGTAGGGGGCCACTGAAAAACACCCGACTCCAGGCTCAGGAACGTTTGCTCAGCAGGAGCAGTGGTGCCAGAAGGTGCAGTTTGTGTCTCAGGCAGTACACAGAGAGCAGCTATCACACATGCACGGTATCTTTTAACTCGCACATTTGCATTCCACGTATTACTCACTTGTGCTTTCCTCTCAGCAGTAACACCTCGGCAGTACTTCCTTACTAGGTTCCTAATGCAGATCTTCTGTAGCTTCTCAGATGTCTGCATTAAAAAAAATAAAGGCAAAAAACCACTAGTGAAGTGTTCAAACAGCTCCTGCTGCAGTCCTAAAGCATGTGTCTGGTGCAAGGTGGTTTTTACATCTGGTCACAGCTCCGTTGGAGCTCCTCCAGCTCAGAGGGCCACCCACCAAAGGGCTTTGCTAAGGGTTAATGCCCAGCAGCAGCTGAAGGACACAGAATACCAAGCAGCTGAGTCATTACTGGAGTTACTAAAAGCAGCAAACCCCATCTCTCTCATCCCTTGGAAACTTGAACTTCAGCACCATTCCT
The DNA here is from genome assembly GCF_000695765.1 of Mesitornis unicolor. Taxonomy (NCBI): domain Eukaryota; kingdom Metazoa; phylum Chordata; class Aves; order Mesitornithiformes; family Mesitornithidae; genus Mesitornis; species Mesitornis unicolor. The sequence continues at coordinate 11,302 of NW_010196963.1, forward strand.
TCCCCTCCCATCCAAACACAGAGGATGCCGGGGCCTTCCCAAGGCTCTGCCTCCACACCTGAACAGAGGATGGGCCAGCAGGAGATCACTGCTCTCCTCCTCCATGAAGCATGCACACAGGTGACCACGGGACAGAAGCCACCTTCACCTCTCCCAGAGCCTGCAGCAACCCTCACCTCTTCCAGGATGGAAGGAGGTTGGAGCCAGCTCTTGTCCAAGACGTTTTTTGGGACGTGGTCCCTGAGCTTCATTAAGTAGTTGTACTGCACGAGCCGCACAAACTCAATGTTCTCCGGGCAAAGGGGTTTCTTCCGATTGATGAAGCCATTTATGAATCTACAGAAAATATCCAAAAAAAGGACTTACACGTTATGTTCAGAAATCAAAGGCAAGTCACAGAAGGCACAGAGCACTGACCCAGGGACACTGTTACCTGTGTTACAGGAATTGGAATCTTAATCTTGGTAATATTCCAAATATTAACTTTACTTTCCCAAGTTTTACTGGCCATAACACAGTGCTTTGGAGAGAAAAAGGAAGGTCAGCACTACTTCTGATGCAGTATTTGGGAGCTGGATTTAAGGGAGTAGAGAAAAAGGACCATGAAGAGAATGAGCAGGCAAAGGATTGGTTTGGAGAGCCTCTGCACCAATATAAACCAGCAGAGCAACAGAAAATTGTGCACATCAGAAAATTAATGAAGGGGTGACAGGCATTTCTGGTAACTGTCCTCCTAACTACAGTGACAGCTTAGGAATGGGTGTTAAGGAGGTGGTTTTGACCCGCTGTGCTGTCAGTACTTGGGACTCACTGTCCAGAGACCATCCCCAGGCTGTGACCCACAACCCTCCCCACGACCACCACGCAGAGATAGTTACTTCCTGATTATCTGAACCGCCCACGTCCTCTTCTTGGCCTCCTTCCGTGCCAGCACCCCTCGCCAACAAGCCTCCAGCTTGATAGCTGCAAGAATTAATCAGGTATGAGCAGAGGTCCTGTGCGATACTACCCTGCACCTCACCCCAACACCCACAGCCCTGTCAGGAAGCTGCGAGTGCAATCCGCAACAACATGGATTTGTGACCTCCCAAAGGTACAACTCCTGCTGGAAAGCACAGCCCTAAATTCCAGAGCCATTACCTGCTTCCCGCTTCTTCTTGTACTCTCTCTTCCCAAGGCGTCCTTTATATTTGGCTTGTAGTCTTGAAACTGCCAAAAAAAACCCAAAAGCAAAACACAGAGACATTGTTCATATCCAGAGGATCACAGCACTCGGGAGCTGTGCTCACCATGGGGCATCTGCTGCAAGAACCCAGAGCCCAGAAACGCAGCTCACCCAGGCTCTGCTTCTCAGCCCGTATACAGATAAAAGAAACTGGAACCATACCTAGCAGGTGCTTTCTGAATTCAAATGCATCTTCAGTAGCAAAGAGAGTCTTTGGGAACCGAATGAATATTTTGGTTCTGGAAAAAGAGACGATGAACAGAGCTTATTCACAGTGAAACAGCATTTCAGCTGCCCTAACCAGGGTCAGAGCTCTCCCACTAGCTGTACTTTTGACAAGTTACATCTCCTTCTGCAACTGCTCCTCATTTGTCCAGCTGGGACACCCTGAAAAAGTGCAAAGGACTTGGCGAAGGGTGGCTGGGAGAGGAAAGGAAATGAAACACCAGTTATTGCACAAGGTGCTGGGTACTCTGGAAGGTGCAGCGTGGAGAGCTTTGCCTTTGCACAGTGTGTAATGCTCAACACTGAGGTCCCTGCAAGTTTCCAAGGAGCTGTGGAGCTCAGGATAAGCAGCTGAAACCCAGTGAAAACCAGTTTTCTTGTCTTAGCTATTATCCTACACATTAATTCAGGGATTCTGATAGCCATAGGTTGAAGGTGACATTAGAGAGTCCCGTCTTGCCCTTGTCTTTAGCAGGGAGAACACGTTGTGGTTTGGAGTGGTTGCAAAAGGCAGGTAAAGAAGAACCTAAGCCTAAGACAGGCAAGTTGCCTTGGGCTGCCCAAGCGAGCAGGGAGACCTGGAGCTGAAAAAAAGCAGCCTGCCTCCCCTAAACTAGAGACAGAAGAAGCTAGGCTGGATTCAAGCTTCCATGGAAATAGGAAGGTGAAAACTGAGGAAACTTATGTATCTGGGCTTTTCATTTATCCCATTGCTCTGTGCATTGTACACCCTTGGGGTGAACTTACTTCGGTCTGTTTTAAAGACGTTGCTAACCAGAAACCATCACATTTGCAGACCCAGGCAGGTCTGCCCAGCTGACATGGTCAAACAAGAGCCAACCTAAAGGGATCTGTTCACACCACTGCATCCTGCAGCTTTCCCAGGGTGGCTTGCAGTCACAGACAGGACAGAGGATCAAACATGGCAAGTCCCATGCAGCTGAGCAGCAGCGATCACAGCCAGAGAAAGGCATTTACCTTCCTAATTTGTACTCCTCAGGCTTGTAACCAATGTGCTTGATGAGCCTCTCCACACCCTCCGCTGCTGGCCCGTGCCAGTGTGGCCAGGTAGCTGGACAGAGGGATTTATACCTGAAAGATCAGCAAGACATCAACACAAATGACTTTGAGGAATGCCCTCCTGAAACTATCCCCCCAAAATTCCTACTGCTTTATTCAAGGCAGATCCAAACGTATACACACAAGAGACACATACAAAGGTTATATTTGATGCAGAAGAGCGTTTGCTGACACTGCCACGTCTGCAGTCACTGGGACTTGACATTTACTCTGAAGCCCTTGCAGGAGGTCAGGTTTGCCTGGCTGGAGGGTAAAACAGCTCCGCTCACCTTTGCAAGAAGAGTTCATACTTCCGCCGATACGCGAAGCCAGCTCGTCTCACCCGCAAGTGCTCCATCAGGCCCAGGTATTTCACCTGATGTCGGATCAGATAATCATCAAACTTCCCTGTAGTAAGAACACACATTCAGTGGTAAATACTGCTTGTGGAAGCTCACTCACTTGTCCATGTATTGGGACAAATAAGGAAGGAATCAAATCCACAGTTACTCAAGGTGATGACTTTCCTGCTAGCTTAACTAAAATTTATAGATATAGATACAAGCTAAACTTTCCCTCAATTTATTCCTTTATCTGAGCTGTGTCTTCAGCCCAACGCCTTACCAGGCTCCTTGTTCTCATTCGGTTTAATGCATCGAACATAAGAAGGCTCCTTGGACATCAGGATTTCTATCAGACTCGTCAGACTGTTTTTGAACTGGGTTGCAACCTAAGACAACATTGAAAGAACTTTCTTAGCTTTGGAACTCAAAATCAACTCATTCCCTTAAAATTTTAGGTGAAAAGCTGACACATGCATTAGTACCACAAAGCTTCTGAAGCACAGTCAACCATGTTAACTGGACAGAGTGCTTAGCTGGAATATTTGAACCTCTGCCATGCAGCTGGACACGCAAGGCAGCCCTTCAGAAGCCAACTACTGCTGGATGCTAGGCACAGGGCTCGTTTTAGGAGGATGCATTAATAACAACATTAAGGTATGTCATTTGGCTTGCTGCTGTCTCAGCAACACCACTGTTAAACTGGTAGGAAGCTAGCAGGGGTGTAACATCAGCAAAAAAATTCACCGAATTCAGGGCTAAGGATGGGATCAGTGGTTAAATCAAGGTTTGGGAAGTTGAGGTTATATTAAAATCTAAGACTAAAGATGAAACTCACAGTCTCTGGTCTCCTCCTGTTGTCGAGTTCTGATAGTAAAAAGCAGTCTCTAATGATGCCATTTTTAGAGTTGCACAGCACCTGAAACAGGAGAAATGAAAAGCTGCCTTATTTAGCAGCTGTGCTATTCCTACTGTGATGCTCCTAAGCAGTGCAGCTGTAAGCATGTGCACGTGGGTGCCTGAAGAATATTGCTAAGGAGAAATGCATGTTCTTGTTTGCTACAGAGACTAAATAAATCTTCTGCAAAACATCTCTGCTTCAAGCAAAATAACTTAACGAACAAGCATCCCTTTTTGGTTCTTACCTCTTTCAGGTTTCTGTACAGGAGATCATTATTCTTCTCCAGAAATCCTGAAGGAAGGAGAATAATAAAAAGGTTTAATTCTTTTTGGAGGCTACACACTTTAACACAAAGTCTGGAAATTTATATCCTCAAAATTCACACTGAATTAATGTTTAAGACTTCCAAGTAACAGTACTTTGAAGGGCAGATATTGTGTAATTCATCTTCACATCAAGTTATCATCTACCACACTGGCTTAAAAGCTCAGGTAGCTTCTGGACTGGCACTCACCGACAGCACAGTAAGTGACTTCTCCTGCGTAGTGAAGCAGGCGGAAATCCACCCAATCAATGGATTTCCGTGTTTTCTGGTCTGCAAGCTTGCGACTGCAGGGAAAAAAGAAGTAAATAATGAGAAAAAGCAGCAAATGGGCTTTCTCAGCTTGTACATGGTCACCTCCTCAAAAAGCAGCTTAGGAGAGCTGGAAATCTATTTAATGTTTGAAATGTCAACATGGCTCTGCCTATATAGTTATGGCCCATAATCAAATTATCCTCTATCTGTCCCTTCTGAGCAGCTAACAGCGAAATTCAGTGCTGGAGAATGGAAGTCAGCTACCATAAACTCCTTGAAATATCTGTGACCTCTCCATTGCCATTTAGCAATGATCACCCTTTCCAGAAACATTAAGATTTCTGCCTACAACATTCATTTAAATGTATTTTCATTGCCTATATGAGAAAAAGCTCGTCAGCTACCTCAGTTTCAGTGTGAGGGGGAAGGATTGTTTGAGACATTTTGCCCTGGAACAAGAACCCAAATACAAAGGAGGATTCGAAATTTTCAAGAATAGCAGGAAAATTTTAGAAAGCAAGGACTCCTGGGGAAAGGGGAAAAAAAGAAAGAAAAAAAGAGCAACTTAACAGTTTAAGTTTCAGCTTTGTGAGCAGTCACTAACAGCAGAGCTGTGTGTCACAACAGCACATTAGTACATCAAAGTTTCCTTCCAAGAGCATCGCCAAGTACAGATCCCATTTAAGTAGCTCTAGCACTTCTATTTAAAGCTTTAATCAGGCAGAACGGTATTAAGGCACATTGTGGTGACAAGAAAGTTGGCTACAAATTTTCCACTTGGCTGTGATGAACTTGAGAGATGTAGAAACGGTGACAATTCAGCAGCGCGGCTGCGAATTGATGACTTGTCAGAGCCCTTCCGTTGGCTTCTGCTGGGAGCTGCCAAAACAGCCCAGCGCCAGCGTGTTCATCTGCCACCAAAACGGAATCCAAAAGTGCTACAAATTGAGTATTAACCAAAATGCCACTTGTCTGACAGATCAAGGAGGAGCGTGTTTCTTCCCTCTTCACACATAAAGCTCACACATATCAAGATGGACTCGAAAAATAGTTATGTACCCTCACAGCTTGGGGCATCAGGCTTTTCTTCACAGTGGGGGACAAAGCCACCTGTGGCCAAAGCCATCTAACCTTTACAGGATGAGTCCTTAATTTTAGTGTGGAATGAAACCAGGCTCAAAGATCAGCATCTGACTAGAGAAGAGACAGGAACCCTCCCCACCACCTCGCCGATGCCCCAGGTCATACTCCACCAGTGTAGCTCATTACAACATTAGACAGTGGACAGGCTGATTGATTTTCTGTGGTACAAAGCAAATTTGTTCCCTCCCCAGTACTCTGTCATGGGTAAGAGATGGGAAGAGTTTCCTCTGTGATAGGATACAGAGCGTAAATGCATACGTCACGAAGTGGGCATGATCTCCTACTTTCTCTTCCAGCTTTTCCAAGAAGCTCAGATCAGTCGCTTCACCAGGGCGTAAGCATTCTTCATCCTGGAACAGCAGACACCCGATCAAACGCTGCTCTGAACACACTGCTCCCTCCTCACTAACATTTAGTGCAATGAAGAACCACTCCTGGTGTTCTGCAGTCTCCCTAATGGTACTCAGAAGACACCTGGGTCCATCCCTGCTGCAGGCTATAGCCAGCCAGGTTGCTGTGGGTACATTCTTTTTGTCTCAGTGCCTCCAGGAAAAAGGTGGAGAGAACGGCCCTGGTCTGCCTTCAAGCACTCAGGGCTGCTGTGGAAGCAGCATACTGCCTTTAAAACCCACAGCAATCTAGCAAAGAGATCCTCTACCTTAATCTTCTGGGTGTTTGTTTGCAAGGTCTATTTGTTTGTATTCTGAATAATGCAGAACAACCACATAACTGTATGAAAAAAATGTGATTATGGACTGGTACAGTAGGGCCCAGGCATTTTAATTTAAGTAACACAAACTCTGTTCTTACCAGAATGGAGATTATTCCTTTATGCTTCTGCTCAACCAAGTCGCAGATGATCTTGTTGTTAAAATATGGAATTGGCTCCCACTGGAAATAAGATGGAAAAAATAAAGAAGAAAAGTTTGAGACGAAGATCTTTTCCTTGCAGTTTTTAATTTCCTTGGAGCCAGGCTCCCTCCAACCCCAGTAAAGTCAATTCGGACCAACAGAGCTGCTGGAGAAGAAGTGAGAGCAGAGTGATCCATCACTCCTCACTACAGCCTTCCTGCTCTCAGCAGCACAGCCCACCCTCTTGTTGTCTGCATTAATGCACTTCATCTTCCAGTGTCTACACTGTTGGAGCTGCTCATTTCTACAAGGACGCCGTCACTGCTGACTTTCTGAGTTTTGGGGAATGTCCTGCTCCTTTCTCAGATGATTTAAATTAAGTCTAAGCTGAATTATACTCCAAAAAGGGTTACAGAATGAGACCTGTGGCTATCTTATACTTCCCACGTGAACAATGCAAACTAAAACCAAAGCAGGATGTCTTCTTCATTGATTATCAAAAGCTTGCATTGTAACTGCAGTTCACAGAATAAGAGAAAAATAATAAATTACCTCTATTCCTTCCAGTTCATATTCCTCCTGCTCTGCTTTCAAGGTCATCTCAATCAAGAGCTGCTGGAGCTTCTCATTGCAGTAATTAATGCAGAACTGCTCAAAGCTTCAGAATGGTCAAATGAGCATTAGTTTTCAGTTATTTCGTGGACAATTTTACTTCTCCACCACCACCTACTGTATTCCAGCCCAACAGCCCACTTTGGTGCAGATCAAATCCATGCGTTCGTCCCACACTGTCACACCAATGGCTCAAATCCAAGTGAGCAGTCTGAGCTTTCACCAGGGGGCTCTGCTAACCCAGAACACTCCGATTTCGCAAATAAGAGAATATTCCAGAAGCCATGCAGGACTTCAGCACATGCCCCTCCCAGCATGAGGACAGATTAACCCATGCCTTAGGAGCTGTTGTTACCTGTTTGTGTCCAGCACTTCAAAACCATAGATATCCAGCAGGCCGATAACCGTCTTCCGAGTTGAATCCTGTTAAAGACACCATTGCTCTGTAACTGCTGTTTCCTCCCTGAGGAAGGAGCTTCTTTCCCCTAAATTCACCTTTCACGAGGTGTTTCTTTCACCTAAACGTTAAACTTCCTCTTTGAGATCTTCCTGTCGCACACCAACAGAGTAGCCACTATAAAACCAGTAATGAGCTGCTAAAACTATTTCACACACCACCTCCCACACCTAACTCAGTGCTGGGGGATGCCCCTCCATCAGGTATGAAGCATTCAGGCTAATCAGTGGTGAGCGCTGTAGGGCCTCAGCGAAGAAGCTCTGCTCAGTGTGTGAGGAGGACATAAGACAAGAAACCAACCTTGTTGGCTAGCGAGCCGTTAATTTTGTTGACAAGCCAAGTGAAAGTTCGTCCATAAATTGCCTTTGCTACTGCGTCCCGAGCGTAGAATGCCAGATCCACGTTCAGTGGGCTTAGGACCTAAAAATGAAAATATGCTGTGGACACAAGCCGGAACACAGGAGGTTCCACTTAAATTTAAGAAGAAGCTTCTTCTCAGTGAGGGTAACAGAGCACTGGACCAGGCTGCCCAGAGAGGTTGTGGAGTCTCCTTCTCTGCAGACATTCAAAACCCGCCTGGACGCCTTCCTGTGTAACCTCATCTGGGTGTTCCTGCTCCGGCAGGGGGATTGGACTGGATGAGCTTTTGAGGTCCCTTCCAATCCCTAACGGTCTGTGATTCTGTGAGTCTAAACACCACAGGTGATCAGAGCAAACCAGTTCACACTCGTGGCTTGGAGAACCAGCCGTGTTGTTGCATACCACAGCACAGTGCTCAGCCTACCTGAAGCGTAGCTGCCTACAGCTTTACCATCAGTGCTACTTCAGCCTGGTGTGCGGCCACACGCCAGCAGGATTGTGATACTACATTTTGGAAAGTACCAGTTTAGACAAGTTGGAGGAAGTATTCTGACTTCCTTTGAGATTCATTTTATTAAACTTGGCACAAAATGCTCAAAGAACAGCTTTTACCAGTGCTTTTTCTTTGTTAATTCAGCCCAGTTTCCCAGGAAGCACTCCAGGAATTGAGCAAAAGGTAATTATTTTGCTCAAACACAGGATTCCTGCAAGTCCCTGTTCCTAGCTTTTTGTTCAGCAGAAAAACTCCAATGGGAATATGTTTTAGTTTAACATCTAAGACTAGAACAGGGAAGATTATACAGAGGAGAGAGATAGCCAGAGTGACCTGCTTTTACTATAACAGTGCTAGAAACAGAGCTCCTCATCCTTAACCAATGCCAGCATGGGTGGCTCCCAGCTGCCTGGGGTTACCCGGGACTCCCCAATACCTCTTCGGATCTGGCTTCGATCTTCCGATGGGTGAGAGCTTCCTGCAGAATGGACAAGTGTGCACCCAGTAGCTGCAGAGAAAGAAATAGCTGCACTCAGAGTATGGTCAGCAGAAGACTGCTCAAATAAGCAGCATTTTGTAGGGCATAACCCTCAGTCCATTCCCATTCATTTCAGGGGGGTGCCAGCCTTGGTAGATCTCTTGGGTGTACTCATCTTTGAGCAACAACAAGCAAGGAAGTTTCAGAGAGATGCTGCCACTTGTCCAAGCATGCTGTCACTGTGAAAAAGGGGTCATACAACCCAAGGTAATTTATAGCAAGAGCTGGGTATTTATATAGCAATCCTTCTGCTCTTGGGAACAGGTATTTTTTGTCCTTAAGAGGAAAACACAACCAAGTTAAGGCTTTCTTCACAGCACTTGTAACACTGACATTATCTGGGAAGAGCAGGATACCTTTGAAATCCACTTGATCTGCGTGCCGTCGCGAATGATGGCATGTCCATTGCTATCTTCTTCAAACTGAATGTTCCCAAGGTGCAGGACGCTAGCAACAATTCCAAAGAGATGCTAATAACGAGAGACAGAGCATTAGGAAACAGGCTCCCACAGCTCTGTGGGGCGGCACTGATCTCTCCTATGCATGCTAATAAACACAGTATTGGCTACGCTGAAGGAGGGGAGTCAGAAAATCTGCTAACGCCGGTTGCCATTGCGCTGTACCAAGGGATAGAGTTTTTCACCCACCCACACCCTCAGTTCCCCTCAAAATGATGTCCTATTCCATCCTTAACAGCTCTCCCAAGCAAGACTGTTGCCATCACTTTTGGGGAGAGACAGCAGCACACTCCTTACTGAAACTCCCTCTGGTGGGTGCAGTCCCTTTTAACACTCATACCTCTATATCTTTTTCAGTGAAGTCAATTATAGAAAAAGCTTTGCGGACTATTTTCCAGTCATTCTTGTCATTAATAGAAAACACTTTGGCACATCGACCCTATACAGTAAAAGAAAGATTAATTAGTACAGTTCATTGGCAAAGCACTTTTATTATCAGCAACAAACAGAGCACACTACTGGGCATACTACTTCCATTTCCAGTTTCCTCATCCTGTATAGATGCAGTCTGCAGCTACCTCGCAAGGTTATTTCACTCCTGCTAATACTGAAAGTGGCTCATTTGAGCAGATCTTTCACAGCTTATACTTAAAGCTGCAGAAAACGCATTGGGCTTGGGTACTGATTACCATAAAATGGCTAAGTCTTGTGAAGAGCTTGAGCTTACAGCCATCTCCCACTGACCTGGATGAGATACGTGTACTTCTGGGGGTTGCGCTCCAGCCCAAGCCAGCTGAGAAGTTCCTTGTCTCCACCCTCTAACAACTGGTAGAAAATATGGAAATTCCTCTCTCCGTGGTTTTGATGGACAACTCGGGATTTCTCAATGAGGTAACTGAGGATGTGCCCTCCCACTGGAGCTCCCTGGCAGAACAAAACAGTCAAATCAACACCACCAGATATAAATAACCTTGTGATGGCTGCTCCTCCACACGAGAAGGTTACCTATCTGCCATCTTTTTTTTAAGAGTTAGTGCCCAACAAGCAGTACAAGCTCCATCTAAAGACTGCTGTCTTTCTAGGGTAACTTGTGCTTTACAACAATTTATTTTAGCTTTCCACCGAGCACTGGCAGTATTGCCAGGAATGTAGGAAGCTTTCAGGACGTATAACTAATCACCTTACTCACAAAATGCAAGGCCTGTAAAAACAGGGTCAGAAATCTGCAGTGTAAGTCTTAATAAATCCTGTGCTGCCTGGTAAGTGTCCAAGAGGTTCACTGATACAGCTCGTTTTAATAGCAGTCCATTAAGTTTGTTCTCACCTTAAAATCAAATTGGATATCCATGTATTTCCCAAATCTACTCGAGTTGTCATTACGCAGAGTTTTTGCATTTCCAAAAGCCTATGGATAAACAGACAGATTAGGTCACTTGCCATCTTACTGAGAATCTGGCACCCATGACAGGACAAAGCTCCAGTAATAAAGATTTGCTGCATCAGCTGAGTCCTACTACTGCATTTAGTGGGATTAAAGAAACACAAACCAATGTATTCCCCTAGCTTTAACGAGGAGTTCAGCTAAACAAATTATCTCTCTTTCTTGCATGACTTGTAACCAATGCCATGAGGAACTGTGGCATGGTGTACAGTTGCCTTGTACTCCCAGGTTTCAGCTATCCTCCACTGTAAAACCCAAGTTTAAATCTCTAAACAGTAAGTGATACTAAATCCCACACGTTTTTTCAGAGGTTGTGCTGCTGAGAGGCCAAATATATGTTATTACTTGTTATGTATGCAGGCACAAAATCGTGTGGTGCAGGAGGCCATTTCTGAGGGCATGTGTAGACTTGCAGGCAAGTCTTGTGGTGTGAGGCCACAAGAGCGTGCCAGCTCTTCTGCAGTTTGTACCTTTATTTCACTTTTACCTCCAGAACAGGATTGGAAAGCAGCAGACGGTCACGGACGATCTGCAGCTGCTCCGTGGTTGGGCAGGTTACTGCGTAATACTGCAAGATCTTCTTGGATGCTTCTGTCTTCCCAGCTCCGCTCTCCCCAGAGATGAGGATGAAATGGTTGTTGTACTCGCTGCACATCACCCGGTAGGCGTTGTCAGCTATGGCATATCTGAACCAGGACCACAAGAAGTATTCAGAGGAGAAGGATCCATTAGAAATGGCAATAGGAGGCAGAGTATCAAAGGCTTTTTTTAAGTACTTTCTCCTCATCTAACGTTACGAGTATAGGGCACGATGGAAAGATGAGCTCAAAATATGAGACTGACTTGAGCTCTCAAAGTGAAAGCCCAGTCTGTATTTGAGAGTCAGATAAAGCCTGTTCTTTTCCCACTGTAGGATTTACTCAGGCTGGTGAATACAGTTTATATACAGCAGGGACTCCCTCTTTCAAAGCAGAGGAGCCAGTTTTGATTCCATTCACCAGACCCCGTGACTGTGGATATGCACCCTCATTGCTGGTATGCAGCATTACAGAGAAAACTCCATTTGTTACCATAAACTGTAATCCTACGGGTCCTACTTACAGATGTGGTGGCAGTTCAAAGAAGTTTATCCCTCGATAAAGCTGCATCTGTGTCACTGTGTAGATATCCAGCTCTTTGTAAGGGTTGACAGACACAAGAAGAGTACCAATGTATGTCTGCAGGGAGAAAGAACGCATACAAGTGGGAAATGATGGCTCCCAAGAGAGGAGCCAGGTACATCAGGACATTACGCAATAACAACTGGAAAAGATGGTACAGAATGTCTTACGAGGGAAGAAAAAAAAAATTAAACCAACAAACCTCCACTATTTCAAAGCCAATACCAAAATTCTTCCAAAACCTACCCTGCTGAGTTGAACAATAACAGCAAGGTTAAAGCCTTACATTTTAGACACAAGTTTTTGGTATCTCACGATGCTTATGGGAATTTTTCCTGCTTAGATTAAGGTTAACATAATAATGCACTATCCAGCTCTGTTTCACAAAAACTTTGGAAGTGCCCAGTAACTAAAGCTGCGAAGGAAAGCCAAGGAGGATGCCTATTCAACAGAGAAAATGCCTTTCTGGCTGTGAAAGATGAGCAAATAACATCTTTTGGGACACATTATATTTTGCCTTATTTGTACACAATTTCAGCACATAAAACCACCTTGTTTGACCCTTCTTTTCCATTAGTGTTATACAGATATCAGTCCTCATTTGACAAAGCCCGTGTTTAGATACTACTTACCACTGCTGTAACCTCAGGGCTGCTTAAAAAATGCCCACACGACCAGCACTTACATAGATGAGGTTCTCTTGGTATCGCTTGCGGAGGTTGTTCAGGAAAGCGTTCTCGCTGGTGTGGGAGTCCAGAAGCACGAAGTCCTGCACCCCAACTCTGTCCCGGGCTATCAGAGCCCCTTCCATGATTGCGTCGCTGTTATCTTCCACTTCTTCTTTCTACAGCACAAAGGTTGTATGAAACAGAATTAGGAGAGCACAGGTAGGGACCTTAAGGATCAGCCAAGTCCTTCCCCATACCCCAGTGCCAGATCAACCTTGCACAGATAACATCAAGGGATTATTATCCAAGCTGCTATTAACCCCTTCCCCAAAGATGACAATTTCCTACCACAGATTCTTTGCAGTCAAGACGTCTGAGACTCACTACTGTGAGGAAGACCCAAGTTTCCAGGCAGCCCTCACCAACTTCATTGTTTTTGGAGCCAAACCCAGCTCCAAATACGCAGTTGTGATCCGGGACACTCCATTAACTCAGTGCAGACAAAGCAGTTGCACACACAAAGTTAAAAGTTAACGGTGGAAAATACCAGACAAATGGTTTCTTTCTACACCACCTGCAGCTACTTTATACAGAAATAACTACAAAAAATGGAGAATCTCCAGAAAAGGCTGCATTGGACTTGACCATTAGGGGAAAAAAAGATTAATCCTACAGTACTACTCTGCCCAAGATTGCTTCGTTATAATTAGCACCCTCCACAAGTGGATCCAAGCCAGCTTTCAGGGCTGGGCAGCAGATGTCCCCACACCCCAGCCAGAGACTGGGCAGGGAATGAGCTCATAAAACCCATCAAAACAGCCATTTGGAGAAAGTTAAACCTTTAGCAGCACACACCCCACCTCCTTCTCAAGAAAGACACAAAAAGGATGTCACTGATAAATGTAATTATTTTGCACGCTCCACTTCCCGTTTGTTATTGTGGAAGTTGACTTCACACTGAAAATACTGCAGAGCATCAGGCTCTTGTTTCCCAGGCTATAAGAATTGTATGCTTTTTATTTAATTGATCAAGCTGGTAATTTCATGCTAACAAACAAGATATTCTTTAATCTACAATAATAACCGTGCCATAGTGGTGTTTTCAGGGCTTCTTTTTTTTGTTTGGTTTTTAAAGACACCAGGATTACCCAGCTTAGAGAAAAATTCCTACCCTAATGCATAAAATACTTCCCTTATGACAGAAATGAAGTTAATACGTTTTGAGCAGCTTACCTTTTAGAGGTCCTGGGCTTTGCAAATTAGGGGAGAGAAACCGGCTGAGCAGCATCAGCTGAACACACGGCAGCTCCTCGGGCTCAGGGATGTGCACACAAGCCCAGCACCTTTGCTATTCTCATGCTGCCCTTCGTGACATTGGGGTTTTTTTTACGTTTTGCTGCTCCACTGCTCAAGAAGACTGCACGTAACACTTTGAACAAGCACTAAAAGGACAGCGATGGCCTGTTTGTGTGGTGCCGCATCACTTCTTATCTTTATTTTATTTTTAAGGTAGAAGCTTTGCAAATTGTAGGCCAGCACAACGTACAATGTTTCTGCTCAGCTTTGGCAAACCCCGGCTCTGGGTTTCACTCAAATGAAGAGCGAAGGACCCAACCACACAATATTCTTTACGACTGAGAGAAGCTCTTAAGCAGGAATCTTAACGGTAGCCTCCTCTTTAGTACAGCCCGTACATTCTCTGTTTATCTCCTTTACGGAGTGATCCGAGCTTTGAGATTTATGTTCAGCAGCAACATTATCACAACACTCCAGAGAGAGAGAGATCCCGAAAGCACGCTACTTCAATCCTATCATAGTCAAAAATAAATAAATCATACCCACACTAACTTCACACACGAGTAATGACTGTTCTGCCTTTTACAACCACTGCCTGCAGCTGACAGGTACCAGCTCCGGGCTGGCAGGAGGCAGTGTTCCTCATTCTCCTGAGCTGTGGCATAACTGTGATCACTTCTTTCTTCTGCCAGGAAGACACCTACGTCTTTGCCTTTTAATATTAATAGCCCTTTCTTTCTCTCTCCTCTGCACATGACATCTCTTATCTGTTTGTAGTGCTCATCTTTAGCTCAGGTTCCACCTGTTTGGAAGATGGATAGCTCTGGTTTTCCAGTTTTGGAAGAGGGATGACTGAGGAACATGAGCAAGTTAAGGAGTTTAAAAAACCCCTATTCAATATTTAATTTGATCCTACAACCTTCAAGAACTTATGAGATATTCAAACCACTCATCACGGTGATTACTACTTTCACCTGCAAGCGCTGGTGTCCCCACACCGCTGCTCATCTCCCAGAAAGGTCATTACAGCTTCACAAAATCACTGGAAGATGACAACACTGCCATCTGAAAAGCCATTTGAACGGGGATAGCAGCAATAATTTTGGTCTCTCTGTTCTGGACTTACACAGGTGACACAACGTTCAGTCATATCTGGTTGTGTATTGAGCATAGCTGCCATGGTACTATCCAAATCAAAGATCTGTTCTGGAAGCATTTTATCAAGCTTGTACCATCACAGTACTGCAAGTGAGACAAACGGGCAGCTACGGTGCAAAATACCACAGTAATCATTTTTGTCAGGTATCTATCCCATCCAAGTAGTGTTCAGTATTATCTGGCAGTGCAATCTACAGATGTTTGTTGTTCCCAAAAGACAGGTGGAATATGAGAACAGCTTCACTTTCAAAATATACACATGGCATTAATCAAAAGAGTAATGCCCTGAAACCCACCTTGCTCTACAGATACCCTGGGCCAGGCCAAAGAAAGAATTTAAATGGAAAACTTCAAATTAAGATTGACCTAAGGCAGTACAGAACTCAGATCATATCACAGCCTGAACTATTCCCCCTTATTTTACCCCCAAACAGTTGATACTCATTTGTTTCCCCTCCAGTTTGGTGTGGCACAGTGGCTGCCTGAGCTGGAGTTTGTCATTTTACTGAAAAGATGGACTATTAACAACTTCAGGTGGATTTGTCCTTCTGAGGAAGCACTCAGGACAAGCTGGACAAGAGACTTTGACCTCCTTATCAAGCTGGGAAGCCTGAAACCACCATGGCCATCCACCCGATCAGGTTTCCTTAACCCAGTTCTCTCACTCCTATGTTAAGTGGTAAGCGACACCGTTCCCCATTAGACAAAAATCCCAAACTCTTTTCTGGGCTACTTTGTGCTCAGATTTTCGCAGTATTTTGCCATCGCTGAGGTCAGGCCATTTTATTATCACCGTTTACCGTGCTGTCCCCCATCCTGTTGCTGGGGATTTTGTGCTTCCCTTGTGTCACCCTCAGTAAGAGATACCCCCCAGGACTCATCAGCCTCATTACTCCAGCAAAACACCACTCGTTTTAAGGGATTATTTTCCTTTCCTCATCATTTAAGAGTCAGGAGATTTCTTTTCTTGCCTACAAAGATGCAAGCTCTATCGGAAAATCTCTCCCTCGCTACAATGAGGGCTTTTTCTTTTCCTACAGGGATTTATCTATCGACACTGAAACAACAAGATCTGTTGGATCACAACACACATTCATGAGATGCCCACCTCTTAAAGAAGGGCTAAAATAAGGTCAGAAGCAACAGGCTCATTTCTTTGACAAAGTTGGTAACAAACAAACAATATCTGACAAGGAACAGTTAGAAAACAACCCTTTTTTTTTTTTTAAAGAAACTTTGCAGAATTATTACTTATCTTTGCCAGAGGCTCAGAACTTCATGTTTCAACAGGCTCCAAAGTAAATGGTTGTTGTTTCTTTGGTTTAACGCCATAGAGCAGAAGAGATTAATGTACAGGGAAAGA
>NW_010196963.1:27659-51562 GCF_000695765.1 Mesitornis unicolor
GATCAGTTATGATTGGAAGCACAAGAAAAACCCAAACCACGCTACACACGCAAATACAAAGAGGTGAGAGCCTCAGGTGGGCACCATCTCACCCAGCATCTCTTTCAAGTGGCCCCTTACCCACCCGGTCAGGAAAACACCCTGATCTGTACCAAAATGCCATGCAAGCCACCAGACTCCATGTTTACGTGGGCTATCCATGAGGCCATCAATTACCAGCACAGCAGCAGAAAATCTTCTTAGAGATCCTCCACACTCCCCACCCCTAATCCATCCCAACCTGCCAGAGGTGGTTTCCTTACCACCACCCTCCAAATTCAGGAGGGTTTTTTGTTCACCCGTGCTTTACCTGCACCCATCTCCCGTCAACTCCTCCTCCAACCCGAGCTTCTTCCATCAAGAGTTAACAGGGCTGGAGGTAAGGCCCAGTGACACCAAGTATCGAGTGTCCCGCTGTTTGCTCGCCTCCACCTCCCTCCTTGGGCAGGGATGCTCTCAGCCTCCTCCTTTAATGAATTATCCAACACCCTGTCAGCACTCGGGCTGCGATGAGGTTTATGCCAGCAGCACCGCTCAATGAGATGTTGAGATCTCACCCGAAGAGTGAAGGCTGAGTTTGAAGACGAAGCGATGGGCTCTGACCTTTCTTATGGGGAATTTGAGCAAATCCAGGCAAAAAAAATAATAATCTATCCCCCCCGAACAGGCTCCTCGCCCCTTCCCACAGCCCCCGGCTTGGCTCCCCACTAGAGGTCACTGCAAAACCCTTTTTAATTTGCAGCTTGAAGTTTCCACGGATTATCTTTCTTTTTTCTCATGTGCCACAGTCAGTTTCATCCCCAGAAAAAGGACTTTTCAGGTTGGACTCTGACTGCTAATGACTCCCACACGATGCCACCTCCTTGTCCTCCTCTGCCCGGCTGTCAAAGACAACAGCAACAAATATCTTCCCATGATGGCTTCTCTGCACAAATAATTCTCAACAGAATAAACCCCCTCTGTTTGGGTAGCAAGCGACCTCTCAGCTCTGATCAAGCATCCTCTGGACAATGCATCAACCCTGTAAAGAGCTCTGTATTTAAGCAGCCTCACACCCAAGCCCAACCTCACTGAATAACGAAGGTGTCCTTGTAACGGGACTCATAGCGAGATCAGGGTCTACAGAAGTGGAAGAACCCTTCCTGCACCACAAGATATTTTTGCCCAGTCCTACAGCAGTATTAAGATGTTGGATATCTTACCTCGGGGCTCAGTCATTGAGCAAAACATGCGAACAGTACGATGCGGGAAGCTGAGTCGGGTAAAGGCATTTCTGGCTTATCCTTGGCTAAGAAAAACTGATTACGGACCAGAACATTCAATACTTCAAATAAAAAAACAAACAATGATTTCTATTTCCACAGAGAAGTGGAAAGCAGCACCCCTTTAACAGACAGTTGATGTAGAACCATCCGTTTCCCAACTGAATTGTTTTTCAGTAATGGGTAAGATAATTCCTGCCGACAAGAGCACACTTGGGTTACGAGCTCTGCAAAAAAAGCTTCCCACTCCTACCCCCTCCAAAACTCAGAGCCTCATCTGACACTGGACACAGCGATCCTGCAGACAGCTCAGGCTGTTTGTTCAGCTCCATCTCCTGCTGGCATCCTTGGAAATCTGCTGCAATACCAAACATTTATGACCCTTTTGCCTGTTCTTCTGTTGTTACAAGTAAAGCAAATAAAACTCGTGCCACAGAGACATGGCGCAGTAAGCAGAGATCTCTGGAGCCATTGGATTTAAAATAGCCATGAGATTTAAAATAGAAATGAGTCTTAGGCCTGCTCAGGACAGATGAGCTTGGAGCAACGCTGCTATTACAGATTCCTTTCAAAACGTCAGAGCTCTGTTTTGGAAATACTCATTTACTGCCAGAGGCAGCGCTCCTTGACCCAGTCCTGCACCCCTCGTGCTCAACAGGAATTTGCTCATTAAGAGTCCTGAAAACTGGAGGATTACAATAGGAGGAAGGAAATCCCTCGGGCCTTCCTCCGAGAAGAGGTTGGCCAAAAGGGCAGCGCCAGTCCTTGCCCATCGAAAGTGGTACAGAAGGAGGTTCTGCAAGAGCCTGCGCTGGGCAAGGTCAGCGGGAGAGCAAGGACAGGTCCCAGCAATCGCGTCTCGGCCTTCACCTCCGGCAGCGACCTCAGGGTCAAGATCACAGCATGCCATGGGGCTGCAGGCAGCTGCCTCACAGGATCTGCTCCAGGAGGAGGCAGGAACCCACCTCTTCATCCCCAAAGAGAATTCGGGTTCGGTGACCAGCAAAGAGCTGCTACTGCTGAATGCTTGCAACAGGCCTTGGTGCAATACGTCGCCACTCGAGAAGAACAGCGAGCCCAGGGCGACAGGGAAATATTTTCCTCCTACTGTGGAAACTTCGTCATGGCTCGTAAGAATTAATCTGTTCAGGGCGATTTTCAGATAAATGAGAACCACACATAAACCAGATTAAAGCAGAGCAGATCTCCACCAAGCGAGCAAGTTACGGTCATCAGATTGCAGCAAAGCCAACAGAAAGACGAGATGATTTTTGGACATCTTGGTGAGACTGGCCCCTATATCTCTGGAAACCTCTTCCATGTGTATAATCAAACTGAAATGCTGTGCATTGACTGTGCTGGGAAACGCAGGGGCAGCACCGCAGAAAAGCGATGGCTTGGGTCTGTAATGAGGAACTTGGAGCATCTTGCACTACTGTACACACTTTGCAAGGCAACAGAATTCATAAATACAATTATACTGCGGAAAAATTTACACATTGTAACCTAATTTCTTTTCAAAAGAATACAGAATAAGAGGGTTTTAAGGTTAATCAACAGCCTAGGGAAACGCCAACAGTTCTTAAGGCCTCTTGTCTGTCTCCAGGGCATAGTCTGCTATAGACTTGTTAAAGGGTGACTGTCTGTCTTGCTCAATAGAGGAGAGGTCGAGGTGAACCACTTCACTTTCATAAATCAAAAGAAAGAAAAAAAGTGAGAAAATCTCCAGAGTTCAAACATTTCTTTAAAACCCAAACTTTAAATACTAAATGGGCTTCATGGCTGCCATTTTGAAAAACATTAGTTTGCCAAAGGACCCTTTTGATTTCTATTTGAAATGCGAGCGCTCACAGATAATCCATTGAGAATCAAACCCCCACAAAAGGCTTCCTGAAACAATCGCGGCGCTGGTGAAGGACAACATTTTTGTGCCCAAAATAAAACATTTTAATGCGCTACAATCCATTACACATATATTCCTCCATTTCCTTTCAGTAATTATTCATTAGAAAACATTTAACGTCACTGCGGATTTCACACTGGGCAGTCTGCACACAAAGGAGAAGAGTTGGCCCATTTATAAGGGGCTGAGGCCGCCTTTTCTCATCCGAGAAACTCCAAGGCGGTGGGGGCTGCCGGACACAACGGGCAGGCTAAATTGTGCGGTTAACGGTCAAAGCCCCCCTGCCTACTTTGACACTCATTTAAAGATGACGGCGAACAATAGAGATTTGTTCTTAGCAACTCTTTCTTGTTACGCGGGGTCTCCATCGGCTGCGCCGGGCGGTTCGAGGCATGAAACCGGTGCTGATGTGTGGTTCCACCTGCCATCGCTCGCCCCGCGCGCTGCTCTCCGGCCCCCTTCCCCTCTCCCCACTTTAACACAATGAGACAGGTAAAGAATATCATTAAAAAGGCTCCCATTCAGCGCGTCAGCTTTCATAAAACAATCGCCTGTCAGGTTCATATGAGCAGCTCAAATTTTGGGTTGGTGCCAGCGAGCCTGCTCTTCTGAGCCAGGTTGGTAAAAACAGCCCTGCTCGCCCCAGAATGCCCAGTTTACCTCCGGGATTCCAGTTTGCACCAGTGCTCCCAGGTTACAGCGCTGTCAGCAGGCACTGATGCTTTCAGGCACCTGACCTAAAGCGTAAAACAATTTGTCATAACCTTTTAATTGATAAAATCATACGAAAGATCCCTTTGCTTTAGAAGCTGCTTGTGCTCGCGGCAGAGGTGCTGCCTGAAACCCCGCTTTTGCCCCTGCACCCCAGACATGCCAGTGTGACAAGCGAGGAACCTCACTTGGGAAATTTAAGCCTATGAAAATCAAGCTACAAATCCTGTCAAGCCAGAACACAGACACGAACTGCACGCCCTTGCTCTCAGTCATTGCTTTTTAGACATAAATCCAGAGTTTTCTTCAGCGCCGCCATGCTTAGATTTACTGCTGCTGCGCCACAGGCAGCTCCTTAATGAATCCTGAATCTTTACCGATTGCAGAACAGGACACCTTATTAGAAAGCATAAATTGCTGATAAGCTTCATGAAATGCATTCCCCAGCGAACAGAGCACAGGATTTCCAGCTGGAAAGCCAACCTTCAGAGTTAAAGCTTCTGGAAAGAAGGGAGAGTAGATTTATTCAACTTCTAGGAAAAAGAAGGACAGTCCTGAAGTATCTGACTGTGCATATATTACAGGGGGTAGCATTAAACACAAAGTTCTTGCATCCAGAAGTCTTGCAGCTGAACAGCAAGAGACACCTTGCTAAGGTGCCGTCTGCGTTGGCCACAGCTCGATTTTGCTCCGATAGCTACAGAGAACACACAGCAGGGCACGGCCACTGCTGGAAAACTTCCAAAAAACCCCAACCAAGCCACAGGGAAGATGTAACTGGTATTTCTTCTGCCCCTCTGTATTTGCAATTACTGCTTGTTTGGGCTCCACCAGGACTTTGGGTGCTCAGAACAAGAACAACGCTATTCCTCCTTGGTGTAATAACCCAAACGCACGCTTCTGCAGACAGCAAGGAGGCCACAGATAAGGTATTGGTATCACATCCCCCACAGAAGCATCCCAACACAAACCCTGTTGATAAAATCCTTCGGGCATCAGAAAGCACAGAGAAGTTGGGCTGTGTAATCACTTCTCGTGAGGGAGGCAACAAATCAGTGTCAGAACAAAGAGCACAAAATGAACGGTGCCTGGGACAACAAATTGCTGTCCAAAATCAGATTACAACTGAAGATCCCACAGCAAAAGCCAGTCTTTATCTCTGCACCAGAGCCTCAAAAGAAAATATAATCAGGGACTGCTTTGAGAACAGCTACAAAACATGAATGTGCAGAGGCCACAACACAAGGTCTAATTCACACAAATTACAGCAAAGGTCACCCAGAAGCTCACGTTAATTTCAAATCTGCTCTGGGCCTGGTTTGTCAGGCTTGAGGTAGCAGCTGATGCCAAGGCTGCAGTTTCACACGCAGGTAGGAAGGACTCAGGGTGCATCTGAAGAGGCTGTGGGCACAGACTCATTGCCTTGTTCCGAATTTGCTGGCAAGTGTAAATATTTCAACAGAGCCTGGAGAGGCGGCCACAGTGAAGCATGGATGGTTCTTGGAAATCAAATAGCAAACCTTCTTCAAATGGTGTGGCGAGAATTAACACAGGAGGAATGTATGTAAAGGAAAGATAAGATGTTATCTTCAGAAGCCATCCCTTTACTACCCTCACGATACTTTACAGTGCACTAGAGCTATTTCTGAGGGTAGGAAGGGTCTGGTCATGGTACCATGAGGAATTTCCATCAGAAAGACATCACCTCCCAGCAGTTTCCTCACCTCCTCCCTTTGGTCACCCCAGAAACTGTTCTACCACTTTTCCTTCGAGAAGGAAGAAAATCATTGCTACTTACACAGTGCAAGCCCGGTACCAGTGTGCCAAGAGAGCCATGTCTCCTCATTTAGCCAAAAATTCTCATTTTAAAGCACATATGAACATAAAACCTTACAGAGAGCTCTGAACTTACCCCTACTTCTCTCAAATGGCTAAAAAAGGCAGCCTAAAGCAAGCCAAGCAGGAAAGAAATAAAAATTAAATAAATACCCACAGCTTCCGAAACACAAAACTACCGCTCTGTGTATGATCTACGGCCATGGCAGAGCAGGCTGGTGGCAGAGGTGACTCAGCTGTTCACTCTTATGGCTAAAAGGCTGACACAGGGAAACTCAATCATTTGAAATGGGGAAAACCTGGTAAAATAGGTAAAATGGGAGTGAAGAGGCTGTTTTAGATGAGCAATAAAACATGAACCAATTCTTAGGCTTCATCCTTAACAGAATGACCACTGTGGTGCAGCTGCTTTTTCCTTTCGTAGAAAAGAAGAAAGGGAGTTTTGGTTTAATCGACTAGCAGTATCTAAGAATAAAGATGATGTTTTCTAGATGAAATTACTTTATTTGGGCTTAGCAAGGATAAAAGAAGAAAGAATACACAGAAAGATATATTCTGCTACAAGCAAATTTTTATGTATGATGCTTGAAGTTTTAAAAGATAAACTCACCACATAGCATAGGCAACTGCTGATAACTGCAGGCTAACAAACATAAGACCAATATATCAGCAGAAGCTTCTGTATTTTGCTATATTGCATATAAGGAGATGGTATGAAATTCTTGGACTTAGGTACATATTTGAATCAGAAAGTGCTGCTATTAAAGTATATACTCCTCGTCTTGAAAATTAAATCTATCTAAAATTAACAAAGAGTTTCACACAAGGGCATAAGTAGCTTTATACATTATTTCTCTTGGAGGTTTTATACCTAGAGCTGAATGTTATTTGAGGAAGGAGAAATACCCACAGTGGTTTAGAAGCAAAAGCTTTACCTGTTAAAGCTAAAACAGAGGTGGGGTTTGAGGAAAAGAACGTGTCACCCATATGAACCCATCAGTCTTTCCTGTAAGAACTCCTCCTGGAGGACTATTTACAGTGAATCACCCAGAATTACCCAGCAATCAAACCGAATATTTCCTTTCTGGTAAGTGTTGAGCAAAGAGAGGACATGGAAGAAAAACAGCATAAGTGGGGAGAAAGAAGAAGCTGAAAAATCCCACCTGCAGCCATCGCTCTGTTCATGCTCAGCTGTCCCAGCCCCAGAGGAAACGCCGATAATTATCGCAGTAATGAACGTGCTCAGCCTGTTTGCTGTAATTCTGCCTCGTGTCATTAATACAGTAAATAACTACATAGGGAGCCCTGGCTGAGGACAAAAATAAAGGCCATGCCAAACCGCAACCATATGTAAGTTGCTGTTTGCTTCTCAGCAGCTCCCATGTAGATAATGTTTTCTTTGTTTTGCCTTTCATTATGTTTGTAAAATCTCCATTTCCATGGCAGGTGGCCACATCCCCCCCCGTGTTCCCCGAAGAGCCCATGCCCAGCCAGAGCTGTGAGCCCAGCGCTCATTGATGCCAGGCAGGGAGGAAAGGCAGCCTGATTTTAAATAGGAGAAATTCCTCCACGCCTTGCAGCTTTTTCGCAAATCCCAAATTCAGTGCTTAGCAAATAGGAAGATGTTGCTCCTGTCCCCGGCAGATTATGGCCAGTGAATAAATTGTTTTGGGAACAAGGAGGTGGTGGCAAGAGGGCTTGGGGACTCCTGAGCACAGGCTTGGGGACCCCCAAGCACTGTCACAACCCCAGGGCTCCAGAGCTGGTAAATGTGGGGTGAGGATGCACGAAGGCTGCAGCCTGAGGAGTTGCTCATAGATCCTGTTAGGATTACACTGTGCAGAGTTTATGGTCTTTAAAGCTGACCTTCAAAAAGAGAAATAGAGAAGAAGGAGCAGGATAATGCTGCTTTGGGTTTTTTGGAAATGAGAAATCAGGTCCTGGCTGTTTTTTCCTGGGAGGATGAATAAAGAAGGAGCAGGTTTAACATCAGTTAAATAAGGCCAAATAAGCTGTGCGGGGTTATCTGACAAGAGAAAATGAGTTTTCCTCTGAGCATTTGGTATTTTTTGTCTGATAACTGTAATTTATGTCAAGTATCTGTCAAGTAGTATAACAGCAGGGAGAAAAACTTTCACAGCAAAGTTCCAAAAGCCCCCAGCTACTAAAAGCTGTTAATAAGTCTGGATCTGTCAAACAAATATACATTAAAAGGGAAAGATAAGAATTATTTTTTTAATAGGATAAAATAAAATACTTTTCCCGAGAAGGAATTCTTTTCAAGCCTTCTACAACCATTATCAAAAAGAAATTCCCTCATTCCTGTATCAGTTTAAAGCCTCAACAGCAAGGTACTTTTCACATCTTATGGACTTATTCTTACATTTATGCTTAAGTTTGGATCACTGAACAGAGCTGGACCATGCACTATTGAGTAGCAACACTGAAAATCACGTGCAAAATAAAAACCCCTGCAGTGCTGCAATAAGCAAAACTCCAGTAGATTTAACAGCATCACTGTGCAGCCAGACACCCACATCATCTCCCAGTTCAGCAGCCAGTGCTTCCACTTGCTAAAATACATCGCTTTATCTTCCTCTCTGGTCCTACAACACATCAAAGCAAACCCACTATTACTTCCCTTCACTGTGTGCTCTCACCAGACATAAGACATGGAAGGAATTAATTGTGGCTAATTAAAAATTAAACCCTCTGTCTTGTCTCCTCTCACTGTATTTCTCTTTCTGACTCCAACGCTCCATTACGTTCTGCCTCTGTCACCTTTTATTTGGGAATAATTTGCTTACTTCTCTTTGGCGTCAGCATCAAGCTCTGGCATTTGGTCTTGTTGCCGGCTGCAGAGCTCCAGTCCCACTGCTGCTCCCACTGCTGCCCACCTTCGCTTCAGCACCTCTCACCCATGACGCAGGGTCGCTCCTCGCTTCAAGCCCCCCCCAGCCTGCAAGGGCCTCCCTCTCCTTATGTGCTGAGCTCTCTCCAGCCCAATCGCTTGACGGAGCAGCTCTCTGCGAAGCTTTTCAACCACAGCTCCTCCGAGGACCTCACCTCTGCCGCACAACTGACCTTCATGAAACAAGTTGTGAGCATCAATGCTACTGTCCCTGCCAAGCGCAGACCACAATTTTCCATGAGGAAGAGGAGAAAAGGAGATGCAAAGGAATGACTGCTCCCTTAAGCAGGTCTCAGCACACTGATGCTCAATAAACAGAGGATTAAGAAAGTAATTTTGCAGCAAATGGGATGTTTGTGAAGTAGACCACAAGAATTTCATTCCTTTGCTTACGAGTCAGCTCTGGACCAGGAACGTCAAGGTTGCCCAGATGTCTGTCCTACAAAAAACGTCACCAGGTTTTGTGATGAGGTTTGACGGAGATTGCCAGAGGCAGAGAGCCACGTCAAGACTGTGACCACTGTCCAAACAGGCCAGCTTCAGACCTTCCAAAGCCTTTAGAGAAATTAAACTGGACTACTGAAGACAACAGCCTGTGTTAGTGATGCATTACTGCCATGGAGGTCTTACAGAACTTCCCCTGGAAGTTTTGCTAAAGGCACGCAAAAGTCATCAGCAGACACCGAAAAATCTGCACCTTAATTGCAAGAGCTGTTATAAACCTTTTAATTTTAATATCTTGTTGGGAAAAAAAAAAAGTAGCTGGTTTGATCCTGGAGCTCCATCTGTCATCTCCTCTGTCAAGACTCTGTTAACATGCAAGTGAGACATCACCCCAGCCGCAGCTTCCAAGAAATGTCTTCATCGAAGTCCACCAAATTAAATTAGCCAGCAGAGAGGGAAAGTGCACATTTATGAATACAGAGGTATCAAGGAGAAAAGTCGTCCTTACAGCTTCAGGCGTATTGTCCCAGCTAAACGCAACACATGCTTTTGCATTGTGAAGTTCTTGAAAAGAGCCTAGATACTTGTGACTGTATTACATCCATTGTGTGCTTTATAAAAATATGATTTCAAAATCATTCTACCATCATCTAGCCTACGGAAATGCACTACTCAAATATTTGCTAATGCAGTCACTAGAAATGTCATATGGAACTACATCTCTAACCAGCTGCTAATACATCTATCACATAGCCACTAATAATTAAAGTTACCTGGGTATCCATCTTGAATGCTGTTACAGTCAGCTGTTAACAGTTATCCCAGCTAAACCAGTCAAAAGGTGCTTTGAACTTGTTTAAGGTCCTTCGTAACACTGTGCAGATAGCTAAGAGGCTACGTTCTCACCCGAATAGAGTACCATTAATAATTTACTGGGTGAGTCAGGGACTTTGTCCTATGGTACCTGCATACATTTAGTGGCTACTTTTCCAAGATAAGAACTAGAAACTGTATCTTACTTGAGATTATGTTGCAGACACCAGTGATCTTTGATGAGTTGGTATAAGCATTATATGTTAATTACGAACTAGCGAAGTGAGCGAGTGCATAGATCTGCTGTATTAAAACTGCCCCTGGAGCCAGCCCGATCCAGGACCGTGCCAGTGCTGCAGTGGTGGGTGCTCATCTGCTTTTTCAGAGCTGAACTTTAGAGGCTGTAGGAGCTGACTCCAGCTGAAAGCTTTAAAGTTAATAATGTATATTCTCTTGGTTATAGTATCTCTCTTCCCAGGCTGAGGCTAAGACATGCTTAAAAATTAAAAGTGCAGATATCCTACAAAGCAGGAACAGATGCTAAGACTACACATTAATCTTTAATGTGATTCCAATTCACACACTAAATTTTACCACTTCCCTGCGCTGCTGCAGCCTCTGCGATCTCTTCAGTGTGCAATGTGTTGTTCACAGTGACAGGGCACAGGAGTGGATGCAGACTGACCCTAAGGAAACCTGACTCAGAATAATGTTATAATGAATGAGTACACGACTCCCACACTCACATATTGTATTCGCCCTTTTTCCTCTACAGGGTCCTGACGTGTTGTAACCAGACCCAAGCAGAGGCAGTCCTTCCTCTGCCGGCATCCTCACGCTCAGTCCCACACACATTAGCTGATGAAAAATCAGACCTTGAGCTTCAAGCGATTCCTACAGCTGCTGAAATAAAGAGAAAGGCAGAGAAAACATTTATGAAATTCCTTCAGCTTTATCTAGCAATTCATTCCCCATTACCCATCTCGCAGTGCACCTAAAGTGCCTGTGAATATTTATGTAGGGGTCTACGAAGCACAGCAAAGCAGCGGAGTGCACAGCTATGCAGAACGAAGAGTGGTGAGCACTAACATCAGAGAACTGAAAAAGCCCACAGTCCCACTGAGTAACTTCTGCAGCTTCTGGATACGCTTGCATCGCAGGAAGTGCTGATAAACTCTGCAAAGCCGCTCAGTTTAGGTTTAAGGCACCTTCAAGAAAGGGAGAGGAAAATGAAAAAATTAACATAGTACAATAAATAGATGAAAACCACATAGATGTGTATTATTGACTCCAGGGCAGAAACACTGAGGAAATTTCATTGGGTTATGCAGGGCTAGACATGAGTGTGGCCCCGAGAGCATCACTGAATATTGTAAGAGATGGAAAAACAACACATGCTTATGTCCAAGCTCTTGGAAGTAAGTGCTATACAACTACTGATCCCTTGCAATCCCTTATTTTGCTGGCAGAAGCTTCTATGCTCATCCTCAGCCGGGAATGCTGAGGAATTGATTCACGCAGAGTAGGAAAAAAACAAGCATGGAATTTAAAGACAGAAGGAAGCAATATTCTTTGCTAAGAAATGCAAAATGACATTTCCTCTTGTACTTGGAGTCATGGTGCCATGATGGGCAGATATGAACGGGGCTCCTCAAACAGTCTTTGCAACTCAGGCTTGAGAACGGTGCCATGATGGGCAGATATGAACGGGGTTTCTCAAACAGTCTTTGCAACTCAGGCTTGAGAATTTAATCCAGAATCCTGCCTTACTCCAGCAACCGTGTTGGTAAAAATAGAGATGAGACAACTGCATTGCATCCCCATCTGCACAGCAGAGCAGTAAGCTCATTTCTGCAGACAGTTCAGGATGCCTCGCCCAGGAAATCATTTTAATGTGTCCTGCTCTTCCCCAGACATACTGCAAGCACAGCACTTGGGTACCTGGCCTAATTACTGAAGGAATATTTGAGCAGTTGGAAGTGGCTTCATGCTACAGTACCTTTGTGTAGAGAGATCACCTTCAGCGATTATTTATTTCAGGAGTTCAGATTCCTGCCTTCCTGTGACATGATGAATGACTTTTAAGTAACATAATATCTGGTTTCCTCCTCTTTCACACACCCATTTCATTGCCAGTTGTCTTCAGTGACCAGATCTGAAAGGATTGTTTGCAGTCAAAAGGGAAAGAGAAATTCTTTACCGTGTGCCCAGCCTCCGCTTGTTCATATTTAATTGAATTCTTGCTTGTGTTAAAATGGTTATCAATTATTCACCCCTGAACTCATTAATTCCAAACATCCCAAGTAATAAATAGAACTGCTCTACCACTCTGGTAAAAATTCTGAAATACTTCTCTTTTCCTTTTTAAATCTGTTCTCCATGTAACTGCAAGCTGCTGAGTGAATTATAGGGGGCTTTCCTGTATATATAATAATAAAGAAGAAAGCATGCAGCAGACAAGGTACAATAATGGTGCTGTGTCAGAAGGCAGCACAGGGCAGATTCATCAGCTTAGGACCTGAGTCTCTCCCATCACTGCTGGGGCTGGTGCTGGCTGAACAGCACTGAGAAAAAAACTCCTCTCCTTTCAGACGGGCAGCTCAGAGCTCTCTTTCAGCCTCAGTTTTACCATTTGAAAAGAGTATTTTTTGACCAGCTAAATTAAATCCTCGACATCTTTTGTTTATAACCCACATTCTTTCTCAAGCCAGTTGAGAGGAAACAAACAAAGCAGACAAAAAAAAAACCCAGAGGGAACAGGAGATAATTTGATCCCGGTAACATACAGCAAAACTGCAACCTGCGCTCTGTGAGCCTCTCCAAACCACGCTGCAACTCTGTAATGGTACAGCCGCACAACAGCAAGTATTGCAGGATGCAAAGACGACTCTTCTGTCATTGTAAGATTAGAATACATTACTTTCATGCTGCATCTAAGGCCCAGGCAGCGATCGCAGCACTGCTGAGCAGGAGATTTGCCATCCATAGATGACTGCTTTACAGAACCAGGGCAGTCCTTCTGATATTCAGCACGCCTTGAGCTTTAAAACCTGCTGAAAAGAGACTGCTACAAACAGGAGCCTTTTTTTCTTACAGTTCTTTACATGTTCTTACAGTTCTTTAATATCAATCCACTACGGCCATGACAATCCGTGAACCTTATGTAGCGACAAGGAGGAGTTGCACAAGCAATGGAGTCAGGAATGGATCCCTTTAGAAAGTTCATCTACGCAAGGGAAATGAGAAATCGTGCAAATGTGGTACATCCTACTGAACAATTCACTGAACGCCTCAGCTTTCCCACCTGGAAGATGGGACTTGTTTTACATTTGAAATTTTACTGGCATTGCTCACTGGTATTTGGAACAGGAAAATTCATCATCCCATGGCCTGGGCCTTGTGGTCTTCTGGTGGCTTTGGCATTCTGGAAAAAAAGAGAAAAAGATAATGTCTGGCAAAGTGTTGCCTACACCTTTTTCACTGGGCCATGCAATACAATAAACCTTTGTTCTTCTCGCTTACTTTTTTTTAAATGAGCATATCCTTCTGTTTGCACTTGACATTGAGAGGAAGTTCTTAGAACCAGGATTTAAAATTTCACCCTAAACTGGGAGGCATTCAGACAGAATTTTACTGAGCAATGTCGTGACTTGAGTGGAGTACTGGAACGCACAGAAGTGTATCAGTACAACAAATATAGAAGTGATATTTTTGTTAACTTCATTCTTCTGCTCACAGTAGAGGCGGTGACGTGAAGCATTTTAGCTCTGTAGCTGAAAGGGGTCATTATGCTCCCAGAGAAGGTGTCTTTCCTCCCAGGAAGCTTTCTGCTGGCTCCACATGTGTCAGCTCGGGAGCCAGCGGCTCCAACTCGAATTGTTGTGAGGAAACTCTTGAGCCTGGCATCCGCAGAAGCTCAGCATTGCAGGACATAGTTTCATGATGACAGAAACAAAACCAGGTGGCTTAAACATACCAGCAAGATTTGATTTTCAAGTATGTTCTGATCATAACTGGGAATGATAAACCCATTTATTGCGATTTAATAAATGATCTAGGGTGCTTATGTCTGCACAGAAAGAGGACGGATAGGGTAGAACAGGATTTGGGACACCTGGATGCAGCTCTGTGCTTGCCCATAAGCCTCTAGTGTGAATTTACCCAGAAAATGCTTACCGCACACATGGTAATGCTGCACAAAGCAAGAATGTGTGTAAAAAACCTAGAAACTAGCCTGCTTTCCAGCATCCAAGCCACTTAAGTCTACCACATCTCAATTTTTCCATAGCATTGTACTCTATCACATAAAAACACCCTGCAAAATACAACAATACTTCCTCTGCCTTGCATGGTCGCTGTGAATATTCAGAGACGAATCGCGCTGCAGCGCCTAAATGCTAATGCAGAAGAAAGCCATTAAAAATCCTCAACACAGATACAAGGTTTCTAGGGGCATGGAAAGCTGTAATAAATCTATTTCAATCTCACTTCTCATGCAGGTCACTAAATCTGTGCCTATAATATTAGGAGTGTGCTGGCTAACTGGCCACAAGCTATACAAAAGCCTTTTCTCTCCAAGTTCAATCAAAAGGACAACAGCATATGACAGACCCCTTGTATCTTTTGGTATTTTAGCCTGTCACAGCAGGGACCTCCTGCAGTGCCAGGAAAAGAGGGTTTTTCTGCTGGCCAAGCTAAAGCTAACAAAAATACCTAATGAGTAGAAGAGCTGAGAAGCTCATGCATTTTGCTATGTCTAAAGTAGCATGTGCATACCGAATGTGGGCATGAAAAATTAATCCCAGAGATGCTATCGGATGTACCTTCGAGGGCCTGCTTGCACTAAAAAAATACTATTTTCAGTAACTATTTCTACTGCAATTAAAAATATTTGGGGGTGAAATTATACCACCCCACCCCCATTTTCTCTCTAGAACAGGGGAAAGGAAATTCTGCCCTGCAGCTTGAACACTGCCAGTGACTTGTGTCCTGCAGGCTTCTGCTCTGACTCTTCCCTTCCTTTAGAGCGTTCCTTGGAGAGCTGCAGATGGGACAAGCGTGTGCCAGTATGTCACACCAATATTACCTGAGATGCCTATCAGACTTTCAGCATGGCAAATATTCCCCACAATGGCTCTAAAATATAAAGTGCATCCCTGCAAAATACTAAATTGCAAAAAAACCCAAACATTTAAAATGTTAAGTGGTTTCTACCAGCAGAAAGTGATAGTCACTTCCCATACGAGGAACGAAGAAGGTAGAGCAGACCTTTCATCTGTGACAGCACCTTTGTTCAAAAAAAAAACAATGCAGGGAGAAAAAGCTCCAGTAAAATAGACAACAAAGTCCTCATCCAGATGTTGCTTTGTGCTGTAGGTGTAATGTGTTTCAGCAGAGACTTCAGAGGCAGCTAGGGGAAAGCAGAAAGCAATAGTCACTTCCCATATGAGGAACGAAGGTAAAGCAGACCTTTCATCTGTGACAGCACCTTTGTTCAAAAAAAAAACAATGCAGGGAGAAAAAGCTCCAGTAAAATAGACAACAAAGTCCTCATCCAGATGTTGCTTTGTGCTGTAGGTGTAATGTGTTTCAGCAGAGACTTCAGAGGCAGCTAGGGGAAGTAAGGCATAACTGCCTCTTGCTCTGGCAAGGATGCGTATACACAGGCCAAGGAAAGCAGTTTGAAGGGTACAGCTACTATATAAACATTGGGTAATCCTTGTTCTTTTTCTCCAGAACAATCCTAGCCTATAGGCTTGATGACACATAATTTCCATGACTTAGTATCTGTTAATTAAACACACAATATAGTTACTAAATGCAAGGTGTTTGAGCTCTTAAGAAGGCTCAAGTTCCTGCTGTTCCAAACAGGAGACTTGTCTTGGATTCCTAAACACACATTTTGTGAAGAAATGTCCAGTTTGATTACGTGTGCCACCTCTCATTTGAGATGTGGTGTCGTTTATTTATTTGACCTTCAAGCAAAGCTACAACAAATGCAACTACATTAAAGGAAACATCCTGTGAAAGAAGCACTTGGTAACCTTACCTGTGTAAAGGGAAACTTGCATCTGAAAATCCAATATTTAATCAGAGCCTTCTGTAATTAGGAAGCTTGGTTCCATGATCTTTAATCCGAAGAGGAGTATCGTTGATGGATTACCTGCTTTGGTAACTCTGGCAAAACTAAGGATTCAATAAAAGTTGGCTTTGTCTTGCAGCCCACAGCTGACTCACTACAAGCTGCAAAGAAAGAGCACACAGAATGATTTTACAGACTCCTGTATGGCTGAAGACTGCCAGAGTACGGATGGTGAGACTGACTCCATCGTCAGCATGGACTGGTGCGTTCCTTCCCAGTGAAAATCTGGTACATGATCATTTATAATATTTAGAGCAACATGCACCTGTGCAACAGGATGGCTCAATCCCCTCTTTTTATAGGGGTGTCTTTACAGAAAAGCACCCCCTGATAGTGACAAAAATGCTTGCTTCTGTTACGAAGCAGTAAAAATGCCCTTGTTGAGGTATCCAGAGATATCTTCATTTTGAAATTCTGAATAAAACTTCTACTCAGGAGTTTTGGGAAAACTTTCAGGAGTTTCTTATATTTGCATGACACGTGATTGCAAATGTGTTTAAAACTACCTTGTGTATGAACCTATCACACAGTCCGAGCTTATTAGAGAATAAAGAGTTGTTCATCACCACCTTATGCCTACATTATGATTTTCAGTATAAAAGTGTACGTAGGGGTTCAACAGGTCAGATTCTAATTAATGTATGTGTCATCACGCAATAGGCAAGTTCTAAATAATGCAGAGCTCAAAGGAGTAAAACTATGTAAAAGCAAAGCCTGGAAACAAAAACTGTTGTTTCATTAAACTTAAAATACAATTTGACTCTGTCATACCAATGTATATGAGCTATCTGCATTAAATTGTGTTTAATTTAACTCTAGAACTATAGGGCCCAATTAAAAATAATGAGGCCTGTCTCCAACTGTCAGGCTCAATTAGAGATAATGGGAACTGATAGCTCCTGGAATAGATTCATTTTTGTCTGATAGACGAACTGGGGCAGGGGTCTTGGCAGGGGTCATTGGAATAGACCCGGCAACAAAACCTGGGTCATTCAAGCTTAAGGAGTCTTAAGGAACCTAGTTATTAAATAAGGAAGTAGGAAGTAAATCAAATCCAAAAGCACATGAATAACCCCAGCGGATTCTTTCTTTCTGTTACGTACCCGTATATTGCAATTTGTCTAACAATTAAACTGCCCATTCTCAACAACAAAAAAATATCATAATGCATAAAGTTTAAAGCTATTCGGCGATAGAAAAACTAGAAAAATAAGTGCCCAACTTCATATTCCAATGCCAATTTTCAGCAGTTTAGCAGGATCAATATTTTTCCAAATATTGTAGCAAAATTGCTGGGCTTTTAATTTATGTGTTATAAGAAATAAATCCAGGAAAGATAATTTGAATGTGTTAAGAAACCTAGCTGTCTTGATAGACGTTTCATACGATGAACAGATTACTTCCCCTTCAGCCTCAGCGAGAAAAATAGGAAAAAATTGTCAGCTCTTGCTAAGCACTTCCCAAGATGTAATCGAACAGGCAGACAACTTCAGAAACGGCGCCTGGGAGAAATGAAACCATTTGTCCTTGAAGGAACATGAATGGGCGATACGGCGCCTGACAACTTTTAGGCACTAGACAGTAGCTGTCATTTTAGATGAGTAATTAATCTTGAGCGGAGATGCGGAGCCCTGTTGACTGTTTATTCGGGTAGAATGACAGGCAGTGCCTGTCAGCACCACTTGGGCCCTGCCTGGATTGGTAACCTCTCCCAGGCAAAGCTTGCCCGTGCATCTATTGTCAACAGCAATGACTCTGAAGTTCGTGTTGGGCAATCCTGACGCGCTGTGCCTTGGCTCGCCTTTTGTTTCTCTGTGAAGACACTTTTTTAATCTAATGATATCTTTCTCAATGCTTAACGATGCTCGTGCAACGTGCCGCCAATGGCATTTCATCCTCTGCTCCCCTCCCCCCTTTACACATCCAGGCCCGCAAAGTCATGCTTTGCATTTTAAATCCGCTCTCTGTCACTTCTGAGGAAAGAAAGAATAGTTGAGCACTTGAGCTTCTCCCCAGTGTGACTTATTCTGCAAATTTATAATTCGACACATTCTTGTTCTTCGTATTTCCCTTCTCATACATTGAGAACCTCACGAGGGGACTCTCTATGGCCACATCAGAACAACACAAACACATCACTGCTAAAATACACCCTAGGCTTACCAGCAACACAAAGGACCAACTTTTCTCCCTTCCTCCAGTTGAACGCATGGAGAGATGCCACCCCAGGCTCTGGGTGACAACCTACTTGCCTTGACCCATGCATCTGTTCACTACTCAATGGCTACGCTCAGATGGGAATCACCAGAAGCAGGAAGATCTGAGCAGCCTGAGCCATGGCTGTCTCTGCATCTGTGTCGCACCTGGAAGAACAGGGCATAGATTTCCATTACAATCCTTAAAAAATATACAGGTTTTTTAAAAAGAATGAAACCATGTATATATTAAGTACATCCAGCTCACATCATGCAGCACTTGGGAAAACAGAAGCGCTGAGAATTTTTGAAGAATGTGAGTTTTGGAGAATTCTGTTCTTTCTAGCAGGTGCTACCCGCACACAGTACAAAAACTGCTCTTAGGTTGCACAGCTGTGTGTCTCTGGTGGGAATTCAGGTGTGTGAGTACAAGGACAAGGATATGTGCACATATCCATACATACATGAAGTGTTGACTGTGAAAGATAACTAATAATTTACAGAGGGATGTCTGTGGCCTTGTATTCATACACCTGTATATACATATATATATGTGTATGTGTGTATTTTAATCCCCCAAATGCATCATTGAATATATTAATTGTTGCACCCTTCAGCTGGAAGAATCAAATCTCTTGCTAACTTCACTCTCACTTGAGCCCTATGACCTTGGTCAATGCCAAGAGGTATATTCTGTGAAATTTTCATATTCCTCTGTCTTAATCTCATCCTGTGAGTCTCATAGGTATATAACCCCTTTGAAAGTCAAATTTAAGAAATCTAAAGTGGGTTAGCATACTGAAGTATGAAGGTTTAAAACACGGTTGAATGAAATTCACAACTTTGAAGGGAGTTCAAGGCACTCGTAACAAAAGGATGCCGCATTTCCCAGACAATTGATCGGGAAGAGGTTGCTCACAGTTCCATTTCTGCTACTTCTCAAAGGCAGAGCTTTTCTGAACTGCGATCATTAGGATTTGTGGAACTGGGCCAACTTGAATTACATGTTTTCTATAAGGAAATTTTTTGCCCTTCACTGCAATAGCAAATGATGATGATATTTTTGCATTTCTACAGCCTCTCCAACCAAAGTAAATATTAATGAATGAAGCCCTAGCATAGTAACACAGAGAGGCACTTTCTGGTTTACAGAAGAATTAACCAAGGCACAGACAACCACGTAATGGTACCATCCATTTAGCAAAAAATCATCTAATCAGTCATTTCAGTGATAAGTTCCAAATAAAAAGGTTTTGAGGAACTGAAGTTTACATTTGCAACACCATGCAGTGAATTTGTTTGTTTCTAGTGTTGTTGTTTCTAATTTGGATGCTTAGCTCAATTCAGGGCTTGGGATTCAGCAGTTTTTGCAACATGCTGAAAAAATGAGTTACTGACTTACTTAGCAAAGACGTCCAGTACAAGTAAATCCTTCAGAAAATGTGGAAATCAGGGCTTTGCAAGCCCATACACAGAGTCTGTGATTTTGCTAGGAAAGGAGAATTTATTTCCCAGTGGTATGCCGTGCACTTCGCTATGTTACCTGCAACCATTCAAATAAGAATTTTACTCCTGTTTCCAGCTTTATTTTTGCTCTTTCTTCAACAGCTTTTTTCCTTCCCCACTAAGCAGCTTCCTGCAGGAGCTGTGCAGTGACCAGAGCCAGCAACAGGGGATGTTGTGGGATCAGAGCAGATCACGACCGTCGTCCCAATTCCCAAAAACTGCTTTTCCCATACAGAAGATAAAAACCATGAGAAAGAATGAATTCTCCGATTCCCTCAGCTGCTGAAAAGTGACCCTCTGCCAGACCTATTTGGAGAGAGTAAGAAGAACCTTTGGCATCAGTTCTCAATATTCAAGGGAAACAATGAAAACATGAGAAATATGATGAGAAAAGGCTTTTGGACTAGATTTATTTTTTAAAATCATAACTTGAAAGGGAGGCAATGAAACTCTGACATTACACACTGAAAGAGATTCTGTAAACAGTGTGAAATGTCTTGGTTTATAGGGAACGCTAAAATGGAAATGATTTCCAGTTTAAAGAAGTCTCTTTTTTTGCTACCTTCTCACATTAATAAGTAAAATATGGCAATATCTATTCTAATCAGAGCCCTGTGTAATAAACTGAACTAGTCCAGACAACAGTGCACACTATGATGAATGAAATCTAAAACAAAGATAGAGATGTGCATTGGAAACAACACTTAAGCACACCCTCCTGATTACTCCATACATTAAAATTTTAAGTTTGGAGCATCACATAGGATCTGCTGAAGTATTTTTAAACCACATTAGAGACAG
Organism: Mesitornis unicolor; assembly: GCF_000695765.1. NCBI lineage: Eukaryota > Metazoa > Chordata > Aves > Mesitornithiformes > Mesitornithidae > Mesitornis > Mesitornis unicolor. Next base: position 48,223 of record NW_010196963.1, read on the forward strand.
TAACAATCATGAAGCAACAACCCTGACAGCACTTGTGAGAGCGCTACGGGTGTGAGAAAACAACAAAAGCTGGGAAAATCCGATTTAACGTAGGAACTCCACGTTCACGTGACACTGAACGATGTCCACTTCACCCAATGGCACAGTGCCACATTTTAGAATTGCCTGCTTTTTTAAAATTAAATACTTAGCTTCACAGAAGGATACACGGCATTCGACGCCACGCGTAGGAAAGCGCTGAAATAATCCACGCAACCGGCAACCAGTAAAGACGAGAACCAATTCATCCAACTTCCATTTGCCAAGTTGGCCAAACATAACATTCTGATGCTGAGTAAAAGGAAAAAAAAATAAAATTCACTTCACCATGCAGCTTTCAAAACGGTGCTGCAGTCCTGTGTTTATCTAGCACTAAAGTAAAAGCAAAGCCAAATGCCAACTCTTAGATTTCAATTTCCATCTATCAAACCCTACCCAGAAGATAATTTTATTTATGGCTAGATCTGCCTCCCTCATGAAACCAGAGATTCTTCTGACTCCAGTGGCCAGGACGAGAGCCTTGGTTTCTTTTCAATTTCACAATAAAATCAGCTCACTGTAGCTTGACGGTGTAATCTTTCTTAAAAGGCTCAGAATGGGTACGCCGGCCTTTCTTCAGCAGGTGCATCTCCTGAATCGATTTCTACTGCGCCGCAGATTGCCCTTAATTTGGAGTAAAAAGTGAGATGTTGCTATCACTTAAATCTGAGGACTGTCACCACTGGAATAATCAGACGTTTATCTTATACCGCCATTTGAAGAGAATTCGAAATACAAAGAAACTCAGCAGGCAGTCGATGAATTCCCCCTGGCCCCATCTTGAAAAAAAAACCCCAACAACCTTATGGAAGGAAGAGAAAGAGACACATAATTCATCTTGAAGATACCGGAGGTTTTCTTTTTTCCCGTTGAGCGGTTCTAGTTTGGAGCAGGCTATACCCGCAGCGCATCGTAGCACTTCCCGTCATTCAGTCGGTCACCTATGTACTGTAGCAGAAACTGCCAAACAATCGGTTTATTCTCTTGTGATAGTAACCCAGGAAACAAATCTATGATGACACTGTTACATGCATTCGTGAACTTCGTGGCCTTGTAGGTCACTGGACAAATCTCTCTAAACTGAACTGTTGACAGGTCTTTGCAGGGTTCCCCACAGGAAACTCAAGGTTAATTGACCATTCTTTCAAACCATGAAATGCTTTTGAAAATGTTAGTTTTAAGTCTCGTAGCCTAAAATCTGATGAAACAGCATGTCTGTACTGTGGTGTCTTCTAATTACCGAAATGAAGAATTTTGGTGAGGGAAGGTGCAGAAATGGTTTAATTAGATTTCTGTGTCATGTAAACGTGTAACAGCACTCATCGACATTGCGGTATTGTTTAGAATGGAGATGCTGAGGTAGCAGGACACCTGCTAGAGAAGCTGTTCACACTAGAGCCGACTACTTCCTGATTATGTTAATTTGCTGATGGCCTTATTAAGAGAAGGGATAGTAAATGTTCAGCCTTAGATCCTTAGAAGAATATCTCCGTGCTTATCTTCGCTCATGTGGGCAGTCTCACTGACCTCAAAGGAATGATCACAGTGCTGGTTCCTGCAGGATTCTCCCACCTGTGAAGTTAGAGTTACACAAATACTCAAGTGCTTAGGACCAAGAATCCCAGAAAATGCCCAATATTCTCAAACAACTGGCAGGAAGGAAGATTTGCTTTTATGAGATACAATACATGTGTAAAACTAGTTACATATTCACCTAAGATTTAGAGAAGTTAGGAAGAAAATGGAAACCAATCATTCTGTCAGATTCGGAAAGTCCTTTATCACACTGTGTTTGGGCTTTGCATGTTTAGAGTATTACCCTGACCTCCCATGGGTGTTACTTTTTATTTGATATAAAATGTGTCAGTGTATACGCTGAAAATATCAGAGCAATACAAACCAAGACAAAATTGTGTATTTGTTATCAATGTTTTTTCGCCAGAAACGTTGAAGAATATTTGAGTATTTCTAGTCATGGTTTATAAGCTTGATGCAATAAAGAAAATCTGAGTTCTGTAAAATTTTAAATCCCAAACTGATTTAGTCTTTCAAGGGCTGAAGATTCAGCTGGGCCTCCAACTGAGGCAGTGAATAGGCTCCCAGAGACACATTTCCCAAAGCACTTATGTAGTCAACGTTCATTGCTTCTGCTACAAAAAGTTGTATATTTACCCAAAGCTGGAAGCAGATATCTGTAAAATTTTCATTTTCTCTTCTTTCCTAACATTGCATCTACAAAGAGGAAAAAACTTATGTGAGTGTAGGTATAGATAAAAGCATTCATTGTCATTATCAGCACAACACAATCCATGGAGATTTGCTGAACACAATCAGGAATATTATTTTAGGAAAAGTTCATTACTGTGGTGAAAAAATAGATGAGACCTACACATGATTCTCTGCCTTGCCCTTCAGCTGTAAATAAACCTACAAAAGAGCAATAGAGAGATCAAAACTGATGATTTTGCCTGCAGCACGCTGTTGCTGAAGCGGTCTCTTTCAACGACAAACCAGACTGCAAATTCTATCCGTCAGTGTATTAATTTATGTCTATATTTGAAAAAAAAAATCATTTTAAAAAGTATACATTTTAACCCCAAAATGCAGAATAAAAGCATGAATGAGGTGCTTAGATAATGCAAGGATTTGTTCTAACTTCACTGTCTAAATTTAGGACATTGAAAAGTAAGTTTTTACTCTAACTTTTTACACCTACGTGTTTTAAGAAGGGGGTGTTACTTTCTGCACACACTGACACCAGTTGTCACACACAGCACAATAACAGCATGGTTCAAGGAACCAGTTTTAGCTTCAGTCCCGATTTTTCTCATTTCCACAATCTTGTATTAGGCGCTGTACTTCTGAAAGTAACTATTTTGCTGGAGGCTAAGGAAAAATACACTAAAGCTGCATTTCCGAGAGATCACTTTCTTGTTAATGACATTTTGAGGGTTAAATTCTGCTAACAGGCTGTGATAAGAGCAATTATGCTGGACATTTGAAGTGGTGGAAAAAAAGTGCCAGCCAACCAGAATCCTCTTGTTGCAACACCTGCTTCATAAAATTGTATAAAATAACCATTGCCCTGCACAATCACAGCATCTATAAACTATGTTTTGCCCCAAAATAGACGTGTCTCAAGGCAAAATACTCCTGTAGTCCACTGCCAAAGATAAAATTGTGCTATGCTTAGGTTTAAGTGGCTAAATTAAACAGGTTGTCCAGCTCTGTGTGTTGTAGTGGGTCTGTTTTTGCGGTTCAG
>NW_010196963.1:51595-55913 GCF_000695765.1 Mesitornis unicolor
AATCATGGCTCTGTATTATTTCTGTTACAGGGGCTTTTAGAAGCTGCAGGCTCACTTTTCCAGGCACTCTGCAAATGTACAGTAGCGAGATGGTTTCAGCCTCAGAGGAAATTATATGTCAAATGCACAGTTTTGTTTTGTTAGTATTTTAGAGAAATTCTACGGCACATGTAAGTATAATGAGAACCACTGCGGTAAACAGAGCAGTTATCCCCAGCTATTTTTTTTCCCTAAACTTCAGAATTATTCAGTAACACTGCATTCTAAAAAAAGACATCTTAACCCAATGTAAAATTAAGTTGAGATACCAGCAAAGAAATGTCTCCTTGTGATGAGACACCTCCCCGCAACGAACCCGGACACGCTCTGATGGATTACACTGTGAGATGGATTTTATTCCTAAGCATTAACAAATTCAGATTAAAATCAGTGAGCAGGTCAGATGGCAGTTTTACCTTCTCAGCTATACAGGGCAGCAATATCATCTCCAGGAGGATGAAGATTAATTTCTTACAGGCCAGACTATCAGCATTTCACATAAAGCAAGACAACTTTATTCTTGCTGAACAGAGAAAAGTGGGCATTTGTTTTAGTAACCAGGACAGTGATATTTAGAAGCTGCCAAGCTCCTTCTAAAGGAATCACCGAGGTTGTCGCCTAAAGATGCAATAAAACAAAACACTACCAGCAAGAAAAAGAATAAGAAAAGTAGTGATTGCCTTAGGGAGTAAAAATGGGATCCTAAAGGGCACAAAAAGCAGGTTTCCTTTTGTTTGTGATACATATCGTGAAAATTTTCAGCAGTAAAGTCATTTTAAAATGCAGGTTTTTTAGAACAAGCCAGGCACTAGGACCTCCAGTGTATGTTCTTCACCTTAGCTGTGGGCAAAGCCTTTTTGTCCGTTACATCCATGCATGTAATCAGTGATTGTGCCTTTTGTAACACTCAGATTCACCATCTGTACGCTCCCAAGTGGCCAGACGAGCACTAAACCCCTGGCCCTATGGGATTAATCTGCAATTTCACACTAAATGATTTTTAAGTGTAATTTGTTACGATACAGTATTCTAAAATAAGAAAAAAAACGGTCAGCGCTTTTGCATTGTAATCAAAGGAGGAAGCTTGTAAAGTTTCCTGTGTTTAAAACGGGCTTTACAGAATGCACTTGCACTTTAGGTTCATTCAGATACGAATGCACACGTCTTGGGAAAAAACTTCTGGGTAATTGAAATAGCCGCTTTTTATTTCTGAGGGAAAGAATATGAACACAAACTTAGAGTTTGTGCCCTGGAAGGGGGATGAAGTATAACGCCCTTCCCATCGTGTTCAGGGACTGAGAGTTTGCATGATGAAGCTGCAATTTAAAATGTAAACAGAATATTTCACCTGTGTACTGAGGGGAATGGAGGGTCGAGTTGTAAAGGCACTGGGTAAATAAAAGAGGAGCTAAAGAATCCACTCTTTCACGTAAAACAAAGCTGGCTTGAAGTGTGCAAGAAATTGTTCCTTTTTTAGAAGCACTAACCGCTTTTAGACGCATCCCATTTCACTGAACAGAGGGCACTGATCTTAATCCACATCATTATTTTCTCCACACATTTGAGATACTCACCTGATGAAGGCTAAAAACTAAAATCAGGACACACGCCAAGCGAGAAGGACGATCGAGGGTCGGGGCACGCTGATGTCCTCTTACCAAAAAGATGATGAGGAAAACATGAAGCTGCTTTTCAGCCATGCTGGGTTCAACACAGAAACCATGAGTCCCACTCAGTCCAAATTGGTCTGAGGTGAGGGAAATATTCTGATTTTACAGCCTGAACACAGAGGCCATCCAAGTCCTCACAGTTCTCATACATCTCTGGTCTTGATGGTTCCTCAGCTCTCCCTTAAGTAAGAAAACGTATCTCCTAAAGCACACTTGAGAGCAGGGAAGATAAAATAAAGTTGTTTTATGATGACCTCAGCTGGTAGCAAAATGAATTCAGTTCAACATCCAAAGGAAGCTACTACAGTTTAAATGATAGTGTATACAAATCTGAGCTAATTTCAGGAGAAATTCACACACAAGGAAGCCAATGCCTTTCCAAAGCAAACCCCTCTTTTGCCTCTACTGTTTTATTGCATTAATTATTTGCTACTAACTGGTTACTCCAAAGAAAGGAAGAATTTAATCACTGAACATGACACTATTTTAAAGGCTACATGTGATTTTACATCCTGCCAAACTAAATTAGATAGAAATTGGATGAATAGAAATGCCTAATACACATTTCTTTGCTAATATTCGCAGTAAAAATAACTTCAGTTTTGTCAGGTGAACTTGGCCTATTCCTTAATTTAAACAAGACTATGGATTATAAAAAAACCAAACAAACAACTGTCCATATTTTGTATCCATAAGTCATGTAAAGGAACACATCTAATATATGTAAGAGAACAATATACTCTGATATTCCTCTTCACGCTGTCTTCATGCTGACTCTTGGACAACGTAATGTCTCCAGTGTAACATTAACTGGGTGAGAAAACATCTAAAACAAGGGAAAACTGGCTACAGTCAATCTGTCTGAATCCAATCATCCACCTGCAGTTTACCTGCACTCAAACCTCACGCTGACATGAGGTAACAGCAGAGAGTGAGAGGATTTCTGAAAATATATAGGAAGTAACAGCAAAACCACTCATGGTAACTTCTAAGGCCAGCTGCTTACTGAGGAAACTGCTTTTAAATCTGTTTGATAGTTTTAACAGTGTTTTAGCTGATAACTCCAGAACCTGCTCTGCTTCAGTCATGAAAGTCCCAGCCCGCATTCACGTCCGCGTTTCCCAGGGAGTGCTACCTACCAACATATGGGGTCACAGAGGAATTTAGGATGGGAGGAACCTCTGGAGGTCTCTGCTCCAAAAAGCAGGGCCAAAGCAGATCCATTTGCTCAGAGCTCTCTCCACTCAAATTCTGAGTCTCTCCAAGGGCAGAGACTCACCATCCCTCTGTTCCCCATTGCAATGCTGGATTAGCCCCATTGCGAAAACTTTCTTCATAATATTTAACCAGAACTTTCCTTATTGCAACTTGTGATCTTCCAAGTGTTTGGAGAACTAAGCTCTTCATCCCTTCTCATTTCAGTTTAAGCTCCCCTAGTGAGCAAAACGAGTATAAACCACCCTTGTACTCCTCACCTGTTATAATGTGGCCCTTCCAAGCAGAAGGTATGCAAATCACCTGCGTGAGAGAAATGCATCTGTGCACTGAATGTATGGCTACAAGGAAACCAGACAAGCGAGAAGTTCAACACAATGGCTCCAGCAGATTCCTAGGAAGTCTAAAAGAAATGGCGTGGTTTATCTTTACCCCTCCTGCAAATACTAAGCTACAGGAATGCATTTTAAACAAATGTGGTTTTTAAGTTACAAGGTAAGGATACAACAACTGTAAGTCGACCTTATCACCAGTTACAAAATAGCACAACATAACATTGTAATTAAGGGTACACTTGCAACTGTGCAAACTCCATGCCCTAGGCTCTAGCTGTACTTCGACTTTTTCTTCTATTCTGCTGTTTAGATCTCCAGATGTGCCTGGTATAGGCCTTGATGCTGAGAAGTATTGATTACTCTCCATTTCTATTGACAGTAATTAACAGAGAGAGATTTGATGCTTATCAAAGCGAACAGATTTTCATTAAGAGCAGATGAAAAGATCTCCCCAGTCTTCACGTTTCATTCCCTCTATATCATGTGGTAAACTGTCAAGCACAAGAAAATAAATTTCTCATGAGATCTGGGCTTTCACTCTGCAAGTATATTTAAAGTATTTCCACACTTATGCACAGTCCGAATGACCTGGTTACATCACTGACTCCAAACTACTTCTCCTTAAAGGCCACATTTTATAACAAGTAAGGTTGGCACCTGTTTCTATGATGGGTTTATAGGAAGAAAACTCTGGTCTCAAGGAAAGAACCAGCAGGTCCAGGCTGACAGTTTCTGGGGCTGTCCCTCTCCTGACACGGAGTTTGACCAAGGTACAGCTGCTTCACTCCCATCTCTCTGGTACGTGGAAACAACGCTGTCCTAACCTCACGCCTTCACTGTCAGACTTCACTATCTGAGGTGCGCACGGTGCTTAACAAGCCTCTGGTGAAAGAGGAAGTAAAAGTTTGTCTGTCAGAACGAATTCTTCCGTATGCTGTTTATTTCTTATGTATTAACTTGGGTAAATAAAGGTGCCCACACCTACCACCCTGTGACCTGGTCTCCAGTCTGTCCAGGGCCCTCCTGGCACCCACCAGAGGCTGTCCCGGCTCCCTCTCC
>NW_010196964.1:0-7921 GCF_000695765.1 Mesitornis unicolor
CATTACTGCAGGAGCAGAAGAGACAGAACTGCTCAGTCTGTCCCTTACCTCTTAACTTACAGAAGTCTGTCATACTTAATACTACAAGTTTCCACAAGGATTTATTTTTTTTCTCCTCTGTGGTCCACTGAGAATTTGTCCTTTTAAGACATGGTAGTTTATACTTTCTCATTTCTCTTGTAACTCACTCTTAGTTGATGGTCATTTACAGTGCTATCATTGGCCGCAGCAGAAAAGACTTCAAGAAATACTTGTTCAACTTCATCGCCGCAATGCCTGCTGTAAGTGCTTTTCTTGTGCCAGCCTTTTATTGGAACGTATCTTAAATGTAAATTAAGAATTTGAGGAAAAGATCTCAATTTAATATCTTAAACCCTCAGTTGTTTACATGCAGGGTTGTATTAAGATACACTTCATTTTCTGGCTCCAGTGTGTGGGAGACTTTATCAGCATGTTTCCCTACTGATTGCAGCTGTTTTTCTGACATATATGTGTAGGTTTTCGGGCTCGTTTTGTTGATTGCCATTTTGGCTGATGGTTGAACATGCCATCTGTAGTACTGTGTAATAACATCTTCTGGATTGGATGATATTCTGACACTGTAGGTTTGGGATTCTTTCGACACCATTGAAGATGAAGATTTCTTTTTAGTCTTTAATTTTTTATTTCTTACAGCTGCTTCTGAGATTTGTTATTTTTTGTCCGCACTTTAACTTTTCTTCAGCTTGTCAACATCTCCGACCTGTACCGGTTAGAAAGAACTGTTACTACCTAGTAGATAATGTAGCTGGTTTGCACTAGATTTAAAAGCTAATTGATCAATTTATGGCAGTGATTGTCAAATGGTGGCCCTTTTCTAGGGCTTATCAGAAGAGTTGAAGATATGCGCTACAGTAACAGTTTTATATTAAATATTTTAATATGGTGAGACCCTCTGGGAACTAGTTTTCAAATATGTAGACAGAAACCTGCTCAGTGGTTCTGCAGATGCTATATGGTTCATAGTAGTATTGTCTTCAAAGGGAAGAATTCACCTGTTCTGAAGTGTTTGCACAATCATTACTGCAAGCTGATCTATGTACACTAAATCTTGTTAGCAAAATATTGAAATACTGTCTCTTATTTTAGATCTCTTTAGTGAATAACTTCCTGAAGTATGGTCTAAATGAATTGAAACTTTGCTTCCGAGTAAGACTTACCAGATACCTCTATGAGGAATACCTTAAGTAAGTAACAGCTTGTTAAAGTCTAAGGGTTTTAAAAACTAAATTGATTACATTCAAACCAAATAATGTTAAGTACATAGCAAGAAGGTAGCAAGGTGCTTGATATGTTAGGTATACTGTTTAGAAAAGGCTTTTACTTGCAGTTAACTCGAAGTTAAGGATGAGCAGCTTATTGGGGTTGTATATGGCCCAGATGGAAAGACACCAAAGTTGGCTCAACTGGGGAGGGGGATGAAAAAAAAAGTGCATTGTACTGCTTGCATTGCTGGGTCAGCTCTGAAAGTACTTCAGTTGCTTTCATATAGCGCAAATAATCCTGCAGTCTGAATTAGATGCATGAACTTGAGTAGCTGCTTGTGTCCTTCTGCACAGAGTTGTGGTTGTCAAGTGTACTGATGCAGAGTTTGTGAGGGTTTCTTAACTATGAAGTGGAGCAGTGTGAGCCTGAGCTGCCACTGAGACATCCTGGAGCCTAAAGAGTTCTGCAGGATTCAGTGTGGATCTGGTCAGGCAGAAGCACAAGCTATGTTGACTCCATGCAGTCATTTATTGTTTGTGCTACTTTCAATCTGGGTGGTTTGAAGCAAGGGGGTTCCAGTTATTTGAGATCCCAGATAATGAGGGGTTTTTTTGCCACTTAGCTCTTGTTTTGTTTCAGGGCTTATACGTACTACAAAATGGGAAATCTGGACAACAGAATAGCTAATCCAGATCAACTCCTTACGCAGGACGTGGAAAAATTCTGTAACAGTGTAGTGGACCTGTACTCAAACCTTAGCAAGGTAAGTCTCTGAACTTTGAGTAAGAGCTGTGGAGGTTTAGGATGGGATGTCAGAACTCAAAACAAGTGCTTGCATTTCTATGTGTATTGCTTGGAGTATGGTGCTAAAAAAACAAGGTGTCTATTGTTCCACTCTCAGTGGTTTCCATGACCTCTGCTAAAGCACTGTTGTGGATTGTTATAATTTAATTAAATTTTCTTTTAAAGAACTTAGCACATTGTTTTGCAGTTGAACAGTGATGACTATGGATTCTCGGCTAGTTAGGTTTCAGGAAAAAACAGTGGCTAACTTTTAGTTACATACAAATACTATTTTGGGTAGGGAGATAGGGTTGAATAAGCATTTCCCTCTGTTTCCAATGTAATTTTTAGGGGGGTTAGGTAATTAAGTAGAATAGGGGAAAACGGCACCAAGCTGTGCCAAGGGAGGTTCAGGTTAGAGATAAGGAGGAAGTTCTTTACTGAGAGGGTCGTCAGAAGCTGGAACAGGCTGCCCAGGGAGGTGGTGGAGTCACCATCCCTGGATGTGTTTAAAGAGCGGGTAGACGAGGTACTTAAGGATATGGTTTAGGGGGTAGACAGGAGCGGTTGGACGTGATGATCTCAGAGGGCTTTTCCAACCGAGCGATTCTGTGATTCTGTGAATATTGTTTAAATTTTTAGACAGTTCTTTTTGATGTTATGTTGTCCATACAAGTAGAAGTATAAAGCAAAATACAAGTTCATGTGTTCAAAACCTTTTGAACAGGGTTTTGAACACATCAACTTGTATTTTCACCTGCTCTAGCTTTGAGGTCTCTTTAGCTTGGAGCAGAGGAGGCTGAGGGGTGCCCTCATTCATGGGGATCCATTGGGAAAGGGCAGTGTCAGGAGGAAGGAGCCAGGCTCTGCTCTGGGATGGCCAATGCCAGGACAAGGGGCAATGGGAGCAAGTTGGAGCACAGGAGGTTCAAGCTGAACATAGGGACAAGCTTTTTTCCTGTGAGGGTTATGGAGCACTGGCCCAGGCTGCCCAGAGAGGTTGTGGAGTCTCCTTTTCTGGAGACACCCAAAGCCCTGGCCGTGTTCCTGTGTGACTGCTCTGGTGATCCTGCTCTGGCAGGGGTTGCACTGGGGGAGCTTTCCAGGTCCCTTCCAGCTCCTCATATTCTGTGAGAGAAAGTGTATGAAACAGGATGCTTCCAAATTGGCATCTTGCTCCTATTGGTCACACAGCCAACTAAATGGCATTACTCTCCTCAGTGTTTCTCACTATTACTTGAGTTAAGAATTAATTGTGGGTGCAGTCAAGCTTTGCTTAGTGAGCAGAGTGTTATTACAGACCTAAAATAATGAAGTACTTTTTTTATATGATATGTACTTTATCTGAAGATTGTGATGCTTTTATTTTTAATTCTGGAGTGAATGTTTTAGCATTTAATTTGTATAGCAGGTTAAAGCAGGTTTTAATGCAGAGCTATAAATGTTTTTGGCATGGTTGGTGGTTTCTGAACCATTTTATATTCATGTTGTGTTGATGTTCTAATGCAGTTTTTTTTCCTATGCTTCTCTTGCAGCCTTTCCTGGATATAGTTTTGTATATCTTCAAGCTAACAAGTGCAATAGGAGCGCAGGTAAATTCAGTGGTGTTTTTAGCATTATAAGCAAATTTTCCTTCTTTGGTTGTCTTGTATCTATTTGGAGTCTGAGGAAAACCCTAAATGTTTATTATAGGTTCATCCCTTATTTGAAGGGGTATACTGAAAATACACTTTTACACTTAATGTTTTGTATGCTTTAGTGCTCTCTATCTTGAGGCAAGCTAAATAAAATCCAGAATTTGCAGGCATTCAGTTGTTATTTTAAGAAACAAGAAAGTTCTTTGTTTTCTTCTAGCAGTTACTTGGGAATCTCATTTACCCTTCTGGCTGCTTATATCTTGCACGACTCCTGTTTAAGGGAGAAGAAAAGTTTTCTGTTTCTTTGCAGCCTGTATAAAGGGCAGCCATTCCTTGCATGGAGCTGTATGATCATTGTATTTATCTTTCTACACCCCAACTCCTCCCCAATAAGCTGAATCATGGCAGAAATAATTCTTCAGCTTAGTAAAGTGATACATTATTGAAAATGGTCAGAGTTTGACAGGAAGTAGCTCTGGGACACGATGTAGGTTTTGTAGAAGCAGACTGCAGTAAGGCTTAGCTGAACCTAGGTAACTTTTCCTGTCTCAGATATCTTTGCATTGCTCTCTGTAATACTTAAATGTTATTTTATATTTACTATATTGGCAGTTTATGCCAAATTCAGTTTAAGCCTTTGGTTTTATGCTATGCCACGCTTCAGTAATATTTAAGCATGCTGTTAGAAAGCCTTGGTCTATGGAAGCTTAGAATCCAGAAGAATAAGAGATCCCTAACAGGAGTGCTTGAGAGAAGCAGGAAATGTGTTGGAGATATACAGATCAAAGAAGGGAATGGGAAATACTGCTATGATAATGTAAAAAAATACAGAGATTAAGAAGTAGGTAGAAATGAAGGCGAAGAAATGAGAAAGGACCTGGAAATTATTAATGAAGTAAGCTAGGACAGTAGGATACAGAGATCACATTGAGTGATGATAAAAACTTGAATAGAAGGCTGGAATGGGAAGGTCATCTGGGGACAGAGAATTAGTAAAATTACTAAAACGGTATCTACAGCACAAAAGAAAGGAACATGATGGCAATTGCAAGAGTATAGTTGTATTGGTAAGGTAGATACATGGGAGCGTGTCAAGGGATTCATGCTTTCTGGGCATTTTGGATGCAGATGTTGCAATTTGAGATCATCTAGATGGTAAGCTCTTTTCTTTTCTTGCTATTCACAGGGTCCAGCTACCATGATGGCGTACTTGATTATTTCAGGGTTTTTCCTTACACGTTTAAGGAGACCAATTGGCAAGATGACTATTGTAGAACAAAAATACGAAGGGGAGTACAGATACGTCAACTCGCGGCTTATTACAAACAGGTATGGATTTACTTGGAGGGTGAGATGTAAGTGACAGTGTAATAATGTGGTGTACGTGGAAGCTGTATGTTAAAATATATTTGGAAAGCCTGATGCTCCAGTTCTGAGCAAAGTATTTGCAACGTTATGTAGATTTTTATTAAATAATACATATGTTGTATTCCTAATTCAAAAGACAAACTGTAGCTGGGTTATAATAAGCTTACGTTCCACTGTTGTGAAAAAGCACAAACTCTTACTCCATAAGGTAATTGAAAGAACTATATTCCTGTGTTTTATGACTGACTTTTTCAAAGACTGTATTTAACAAAACGAAGCTGCATTCTTTGTCTTTTTCTTTTTTTTTAGTGAAGAAATTGCTTTTTATAACGGAAACTTGAGAGAAAAACAGACTATTCACAAAACCTTCCGTAAACTGGTAAGACTTCTTTTATTTTAAAAAAAACATCTTAAGCAAAACTCCTATTAATTTTGTTATATTGATTCTTGACATAGACATTGAATTCTAGTGTCTTGGTGTTTTTGTTGCTACAGTCATTAGATCTAAAAATAAATCAGTAGGCTTTAAGTAGAACTTAAGTTTCTAATAGAGCGGTCTTTCTCTTGCCACTTACCTCCTTTTCACCCACCACAATTACGGTTCAGTCACTGCTTAGTTTCAAGTGCAGGTTGTTTTGATCTAGAGGGCAAGTGTTTGCCAGCAGTGTTGTGGTTTAGGGCTGGACTGGCCACTAAATCCTGGCCAGACGCTCTCTGTTAACCCCTCTCCCCTCCCCAGAAGGGAAGAGAAAAGAGAATAAGGGAGAGAGACTTTATGGGTTGGAAAATAAAACTAACAGGTTTAATAAAACAATAATACTAATACTACAGGATAATAATGTAAATAGGAAAATAATGAAATATATACCGTTATGTATAAATATATATACAAAACCAATATAAAATCCTCCCTCCACCCTCCCCTCAGTGACATACACGTCACCAGAGGCTCTGCAGAGCAGGGCACTGGAAAAGTCCCAGACTGAACTCAGCAGCAGTGGGAGCAGGATGCAGAACACACAAATCAGGATCCGAGGCAGATGAATGAGCAGGGTCTGCTCACACCTTGGCCACTGCAGGATTGAGATGGACGGAAGGGTCCAAAATAGAAGGGCTCCAAGATGGAAGGAGGGTCGAGACCCTTGTGATCTGTCGGCTTTATACTGAGTGTGATGTATGTGGAATACCTAGTTGGTCAATTTTGGGTCTGCTTCCCCCTCATAGAGGCAGACACAGCACCTATGGTGAGACAGTTGACCTTGAGCTTATCCTCTAGCAGCACATACTGGAAAAACATACTGCTAGTTTCAGCAAGTTCAGCCACTTAAAAGAGACTGAGCTGAAAAGTAAAATCACTAAATAGAAAATTAGTTCTGTTTAGCTCAAACCAGGATAAGCAGGGGAACTTGTGCAGTGCTTGTCACAGTTACCTGACAGGTAGTATCCGTGACTTACTGGAAAATAACAACATTTGGTATCAAACTTATGTAAAATAGTAACGGATGGTAAACAGGTACTGATATAGTTTGACCTTTTTTCTTCTGTAACTTACCAGGTGGAACACTTGCATAATTTCATCCTGTTCCGGTTCTCTATGGGTTTCATTGATAATATCATCGCCAAATGTAAGTGTTTGTCCAGTGCTAATGGGTTGCTATGAATAACAAAGTGCTAATTTTTTCACATGTGGATTCTCTTTTTTTTTATTGCTTCAATTTAATGTGTAGCTTAATATTTACTCTTAAACTGCAGATTTTGCCACTGTGGTTGGTTACCTGGTTGTTAGTCGTCCGTTTTTGAACCTGGCTGATCCTCGTCATCAGAACAGTAATCACGCAGAACTTTTGGAGGTAAATAGAACAGAATCAAAACAATTTCCTGAATTTAAATTTAGTTCATCCACATAAAGAAACTTTCTTCTACTCTAGGATTACTACCAAAGTGGAAGAATGTTACTGAGAATGTCTCAAGCTTTGGGCAGAATAGTCCTAGCAGGCCGTGAAATGACAAGATTGGCTGGGTAAGTAATACTTAGTACTGTTACTTAGTAGTAGTAGTAATAGTGTAAAATAATCTTTCTGAAAATTTTGTTTTTGCTGTTTTTCATTCCATTTTAAGAAACTGACTGCAGAATTAAAACAAAACTACTTTCTGTGCTTTGTTCATTGCAGCACCCTAAAAATCTAGAGATTAGAAACATTTTATGCTGAAAACGTATCTGAAGATGTGCTAATTACGTCCTCTAGTAATTTCATATCCGAATAGTAGCAGCATACTGCTTGAATGTTTAATTGAAAAGATATTCTCAAGTCCTCATAAATCAATTATGCACTGATTATTTACCGAACTATTTTTTTACATATTAAGAAGAAAAGTTATCAAATATTTGGCTATTACAGGTAAAGGTTCTTGTAAATATTGTGAATATTGGACAGCTTCAGTGCAACTCTAAAATGTAAACATTCTGTTTCTATACTGGGTTGAATAACTTTGTGGTTTTGAAAGCTTAACAGTGCTCATTAGAGCTCCCATGGATTTTAAAACTTTTAAATCCAAAGATTAATTACTTATACTTCGTTTCTTTTCTTCAGTTTCACAGCTCGAATTACTGAACTAATGCAGGTTCTGAAGGACTTGAATAGTGGCAAATATCAGCGTACTATGGTATCCCAAGAAAAAGGTAGATGTGATGTAATATGCGATATCTGCATCTCTGTGCAGTACTCCAGTCTCTCATACTTTTTTTTCTTAATTTAAGATGCAGATAAAAAGCCAACTTTGCCTTTGATACCGGGATCTGGAGAAATTATCAACACTGATAACCTTATCAAGTATGTTCACAAAGTTTATACAACTTCAATATTTTTAACATAGTCTGGCTTTTAACT
>NW_010196964.1:7952-32967 GCF_000695765.1 Mesitornis unicolor
AAATTACATTTTAAGACGTATTATTGCAGTATGCAATTCCTATTGCATTATAGTTTATTTACAGATAAATCCACCTCACTTCCACTCAGCATTTCCATTCTGTAAGTCAATACTTGTCCTCTCCTGTTAGCAGAAGACATAATGTGCTCTCTGGATTTAGCCCTTTTTGTAACGCTTGCCACTGTCCTTTGGCATATGACTTCCCAGACCATTTTGTTAACTTAGAATTATGTTGGTTACACAATTTCTTCCATGATATAATTCAGCTGTAAAAATCAGGGGCAAGTCTGTATTCAGTTTCAAAATGTTTGATTGTATTTCTGTATGTGTGGACAGTTCATTGACGTACTGAAGTAGCAATCAGTTCCTCAGGTCTTTGCAGTCTGAGGAACACGGTAATGATGTAGTAGTACTACTTAACGGCATACACCAGTAAAGAGATTAAATAGTCTTAATCTCAATGGGGAAAGCAGATAGTGGAGCAGAGGGGGAAAGGAGGAAGAAGGGGGACAGGAAAAAGATGATAGAGCTATTTTTCTTATTTTACTAAAGAAAAAAAAAGCAAGGGGAGGTGAGCAGAGAAGTAATTCATTGTGTATCCTAGAACAAATGGACTACACTTCCACTAGCAGGTTTAAAATAGAGTGTTTACTTAAATGTAGGTTTATATCCAAGATGTTTCGGAAGTCAAAGGCTTAGAAAGATTCAGAAAATAAAAATACGAAGGGAAAAACAAAATCTGTAGGTGTCTGTTAAACACTAAGGTACCACTTTTTATTATAAGAACTTCCTTAGCTGTTAATAGTTGGAAACAGGGACAGTGTACGGAATGAAGCACTGCTGAAGTCTTGCCCTGTTCCTTAAATCTCTGAGGCAGTGTGCAGTATTAGCTGCTTTTAGGCAACGGCTTTTTTTTTAACGTTCTATTATAAATAGGTTTGATCACGTTCCGTTGGTGACACCTAATGGAGATGTTTTGATTCAAGACCTTAACTTCGAGGTAAGCTTGTTTCGTTTTGTTTTAATAGCATAGAAAATTATATTCATGTAAAATTTTAAAGTGTAATCTGATTTATAAAAAGGTGCAAACAAAAATGGAGAGGTCCTTATATGGTATGTTTAAATTTGAACAAAAATTAGTCATCACATTAGCTTAAAAATAAAGAGGCAGTAAGCTGTCTTTCCAAAAACTGTGTGTTACAGACATGTTTTCTTCAGCTACAGATGGTGCTAAACTAGTTGGGGGGAGAAATATTGGTGGAAATGACTCAGTGTCAGCAAGTACTATGCTTACAAGGATACCAGCTTGTCTTATTGTTGAAAGCTTCTGTAAGCAGTACTTTCTCACTACTGTTTTAAGGTGTTTGCTTTGCATTTTTTAGGTTCGTTCTGGTGCAAATGTTCTTATCTGTGGGCCAAACGGGTGCGGGAAGAGCTCACTTTTCCGTGTACTTGGGGAGGTAAGGAACCTTTTTAAATGAACAGGGGAGAATCCAAAGTGCTGTTGTAATTGGACCTTTTTGGTCAAGTTTAAACCTTCTTCTTGTTGCAGTTGTGGCCTTTGTTTGGTGGGCGCTTAACAAAACCTGTGAGAGGAAAGTTGTTCTATGTTCCCCAGGTGAGGCAAAATGCTTTGATTGACAATAGCGTTCTCTTTCTTCCTACTTGGACTGCATTTAGAAATATTTGACGTACCTTTTTGTTTCTAACTGTATCTCAGAGACCGTATATGACTCTTGGAACGCTCAGAGATCAAGTTATATATCCAGATACTTTAGAAGATCAGAGAAAGAAAGGGATTTCTGACCAGGTAATGATCGTTTAGCTTATTAACCCTTTGTCTCACTTGAGTAATGCTTCAGATCCAAAATACTGAAGTTGCTGTTACGAACATTGTATTTAGTTTGTTTTTAATATTTATCAGGGTTGATAGTACACCATTGTTATACTACAGAGCTTTATAACCTTTTTCAATCATTTTTTAATCAAGTTCACTTAAGCTCTGTTTGTCATTGCTGTTTCAATGAAAGGTGCTGAAGGAGTACTTGGATAATGTCCAGCTGGGTCAGATCTTGGAGCGTGAAGGAGGCTGGGACAGTGTTCAGGACTGGATGGATGTACTCAGCGGGGGAGAGAAACAGAGAATGGCGGTATGTCTCAAAGCAGAAACACTTAACAACTACAGGACATAGGTTGAAAATGTCATCTGTACTGTGAGCAATTTTTGTTTACTAAATACTAATGTTTTAATTAAAGAAATCCCCAAAATGTGAAATACCTGAACACTGAGAAAACAACTTTAAAATCGTGTCTGATATACTCAAAATTTAATAGGAGATGTTGATCTTTTACCACACCTTACACTTTGGTTCTATAAAACAGAAATTCTCAAATAACTGTTACAAACAAAAATCAAACCAAACCAAAACCAACAACAAAAAAAACCCCACCAAAAAAAACAACTAAAAAACCCCACCCAAAAAGAAGTAAAGATAACATACAGCTCTTGGATTTTCAGGCTTCCATGGGTGCCTGAATTTCTTAAAAGAAATTCCCTTGCCACAGTAAATTTTTTGGACACTAATTCTCAGTTTAACTTACAACACTGCATTATTTGTTGTAGTTCTGTATCCACAGCAGCTTTTTGGTTTGCATTCCAGATGGCAAGGTTATTTTATCATAAGCCTCAGTTTGCAATTCTGGATGAATGCACCAGTGCTGTCAGCGTTGATGTAGAAGGCTACATTTACAGCCACTGCCGAAAGGTAAGCTCTTTGCTTCTGGAATGATACGTCTGTATGTTAACAGGAAACTTAAAATGATGAAAATTGCACTCTTCTCTATACAGTTACGTGTATATACACATATATACACATACATATATATATACACACACACATATATATATACACACATACATATTTTTTTAAAAGCTTAGAAGGGCATGTGAGGAACCTTTATTCACTAGAATTAAGTAATTGTTTTGTAGTCTTAAGATAATTTAGACATACAGGTGGCCTGTGTATGACAGAGAACTCTTTCTACCTGGTAAGTAACCTTACTTTTCCAGATTTACTCTTAGAATATCAAGTGTAGATCAATTGATCTAAAACTTTATACTTTTCAGTTGTTCAAGAGGTTTCTTTTGGTTAAGACAATGGAAGTGAAAGTCTGGAAATTAATATTTCCATCTAATTTGAGATCTGGAAAGCCAAGCACTCAAACAAAACATGCAGATATAAAATACAGTTTTCATTTTCCTTTCATTCTTATACTCACCTTTTCAGATTCTACGTAGTGCCATGTGAGGTATCAATAAGATTCAATTTCACGCTCCTAGCCTGGGGAAAAAATGGGCTTGAAGTAACATTAATTATTGAGTAGCAGTATTCTCAGAATGGTCATGGAGCAAAGCTGTGCATCCACTGAAATACGTGCTTGAAACTTGAAGTGGGAACTCAGGGAGCCTTCTGTAGTGGTAAACTGCTGCTAGATGAAGACTCTGCAGGAGAATGGACATTATCTTGAACTAAATGTACCACGTTAATATCAATACCATGACATTTTTCATATACTTGTTATTCTGTTAACTTGAATGTTCATTTGTACTTTTGTTTTAGACATACTATTGCTAAGTGGCTAATGCACGTCACTGAAAAATAGAATTCCTAGTTAAGCTGCCCTTGTAGAAAGAAAAAATGTTGCCCTGTTTTATCATCAGAGCCATTTTGTCCTTTAATTGCTGCTGCTGTTAGGGATGCGTAATTATACTGAGTAGCAAGGAAACAGGGGAAGATTATTCACCTTTAAATTGTCACTCTAAGTCTATAATTCATTAATAGCTTTTGTGGTGGTGTATTTTTGCTGTTAAAATGGACTTGTTTTCATCACCAGGTTTGTTTTACCTCCTTTGCCCAGTTCATTCTGTGTTTTACCAGATCATTAGGAGGAAAAGAATGACAAAATCAATGTAAAAATAGAAATCCCTCCTTTTTTTAACTGCAAAATCTTGTATAAAGGCTACATCTGCATACTGTTAATAATAGAGTCTGGAAGTTTGTGTTTAGCAAAATCAATGTAAAAATAGAAATCTCTCCTTTTTTTAACTGCAAAATCTTGTATGAAGGCTACATCTGCATATTGTTAATAATAGAGTCTGGAAGTTTGTGTTTATGAATTTAAGCTCTTCAGCTGATACCGTGCTGAAAAATAAATAACACCTAACCTGTGAGGAAAATTAACTGCTTTATTGTGTGTTTTCTTCATGTAGGTTGGCATCACTCTCTTCACTGTCTCTCACAGGAAGTCGCTCTGGAAACATCACGACGTATGTAGTCTTTGCTTTTGCTAAGGATATCTCTAGGTGGTAGGAGTTTTCTTGTTTGACTTTCTATTAAATTGACTTTACAATTCAGGGCGTTCTCATTTTACAGCCTGTTCTTTTTTTTAAAAAGGTTTTACTTTCATAATCCGGTTGCACTATTTGAAATATTCTTACACTTCTAGCGATGAAGGGAAAAGTAACCAAAAATCCTTGAATGTACCTGGAAAACTAGCCTCAAAAATATGACAGGCTTACTAGATACTTGTTTTCTTTCTTATCATCAAAAAAACCTCTTGAACCAGTAAGCAGCATGGGATTTTTGCTTTTTAGATAGCTAATCTATCTGCGCATTAAAAAAATAAGTTCATCTCTAATGCATGGACTTCTTTTCTTCCAATCTAAAATTTTACTTTTGTTGTTACTTTTTATGCAGACAGATTGTATATGTGGGGAAAATACTGAATTAATACACGGGGACAAATGTCTACCTTAAGTACATTATCACAAAACCCAAGATAGCAGTGTTCAGTCTAGGTGTGACCATTAGCAGACCGATGGATGATGTGAGCAGAGGCAATTGAATTTAATGAAACGTGAGGTGAGAGAAGCTTACCCTCTGGCTAGCTGAGTTTAAGACTTTCCATTAAAATGACTTCCAAATATTATTTATACATTTATAGTATAGTAATTTTTAGGTGGTTGATCACATATGTTCTTTTATTTCAGTTTTATTTGCATATGGATGGCAGAGGAAACTATGAGTTCAAGAAAATAACTGAAGACACAGTTGAATTTGGATCTTAAAGTCATGAACTGAACTGCTGCAGAGACTGATGATTGCAGGAAGTGTGTAGAGTGGCAGACATTGTACAATAAAACTACTCAGCTTGTTTTTTAAGAAAAATAACTAGGATAACCCAAAACAAGCTGTTAAGCGTTTACTATTATGTAGGATATTGCTAATTGTGTATATGTTGGTTTAATTATTGATATGTACTAAGAATGTCCTTATTCTTGTGGTTTAAAAACCTGCCTAAATTAAATTGGGCTTAAATCAGTGTAACCTGATTCATCCTGGGATGCAAACCATTTGAAATCAGCTGATTTGACTTTTGTAGACCTTCTTTCCCTTCAGTGAAAAGCCCTGTTAAAATTAGGGTTGCTACCTCTCTTGTTCCTGCAAAGCAGTCTTGGATTTTTGCTCTGTTCTATGCATATTTCTGAGTTGTCTCACACGGTGCAGGACATTCTCCCATCTTCAGATCTGTGCCCTGTTAAATGAAAGAGCCTTTTCCTTGACCAAGCCTTGTGATGTAGCCAATACGCCCTTGCTGATAAAGGATGGATCGAACCTAAAAGACAAAACTATTTCCTTCTGTTAAAAAATGAAGCTTGTTCTCAGCAATCCCACTGTCTCCCAACTTAACAAGAGCTTCACCCACCTCCTGCTCCAGCTGCCTTTTTTCTGTCAGAGAAATTCTGTGGTAATAAAGGGTTGAGAGGAGGTTGAGGGAGGAAAGGACTGACCAAAAAAAAAAATACAACAACCAGAAAAGAGTGTGGCTCCTGTCTCTTGAGATCAGTAGGGTTTAGAGTGGACTCAAAAGTGTTAATCTGTGAAACAGCAGACTGTTGTTGGTCCTGTGTGTGTTCAGTCCTGAAATGCATCAAATAATCTGATCTCTTAATGATTTTAGCTGCCCTTCAGGTCTGAGTTTGAACGTAAGTCGTAACGGTACTTCCTGTTTGGTCTTCTATGCTGTGAAGCCTAAAATGATGCTGTCATCCTTCACGTTTATTCTCTTTACTGGTCAGGAGGTTTCTTGATTTCTGATACAAGTTATTCTCCAGTGATTCTCACTGTTGTCTGAGGATCTCTAGTCCCTGCTGGTTTTCTTGTTCCAGCTGCCAAATGCCCTTGAAGAAACCAAACTCTTTAAATAGTTCACTGTAACTGGTTTTTTCCATATAAATGATTACCGTGGTTGCCATGTGACTTTGACAAACAAATGCAGCAAGGTCATTTTTGTGATCAGGGAATAGAAAGGTGTAACTCAAACTGAATCACTGCTTAGGCTTTAAAATTACAATTACAATACCTGTTGTACAGTGAAGGTCTAGTAGTTTTTTAGTGTTCCATATAAGATATAATATAGAAATGCACTACATGAAGGCATGCATAACGTATGCAATAAATCTGTTCTCCGTTCATCTTTGATCAAAGCTTTAGATTAAAAACAAAACCAACCTTTTACGAAATGGATATGTACTTGGATGCACTGCTGTCTGTTAATTTGTACCCAGTTTGATTAGTCATCATTTTTCACATTGAAATTGCTGCCTGTTAAGACTTTTCCTTTTATGACAGTTCTTGCCCCTACCTGTCAGTACTGCTGTTCTTTCATAGCACTCAAATGCAAAAAGCTTTTCTGGTATAAGAATCCAGTGACCACAGTAGATTCATAGCACGAAATGAAAATCAAGAGAAGCCTCTCTGAAGTGTAGCGTTTTCAGGAGATTAAGGTACCAGAGTAATTTTCTGTGCTTGATCCACAAGAAGACAAATACATATCTCATTTTACTAATATTTTTTCTATTAATTTGAATTCTCACATCAGCCATAACATAGCAGGTAGCAGCATGCTGTATGTGAGCTGGTAGTCTTTTTTTCTAACTGTAACCACGACGATATGGATGCCAGATAGCTCTCTCTGGTTTTGTTAAAGTTCTCAGCACAAATGAAACTTCTTCCCTTGGAAGGGATGTTTTAGTAGCCTTTTAGGAAGACAAAGAAAAAAAAATAATTCTCTGAAATGAAAAACGTTGCTATTTTATCCTTGTGACTAGGGCAGACTTTGCAGTGGAGTAGTGAACTTGTGATACTTCAATGTGTTTTTAACACAGCACACTGACACAGCACCCCAGCAGCCGATCCTGAGGTACTTTACAGTGCAACTGGTTAATAACAGAATTTTGTGTAATTTCTGATTTTAAAAACTAAAAACAAACAAAAAAAGAAATTAAAAATCCAACTCTGTAACCAAGGAGGAGTAAGTTTGCCTTTAGATGCCATGAAGTTCATTGAAACTGAGGATGCTAATATCTCCTTGGGGTCACGACTCGGTGTTTTTAAATGTGCTGGAAGGAGAAAACGTACTCTTCTGCCCTTGATTGTAAGAGAGGCTTATAAAGAAAATGTAAAAAAGAATGATGTTTTAGAATGACATTCTTAAAAGGCCTTACATTAAAGTATTTTGAGATAGACTTTGCCTCATGCAAGATTGTAGAAAACCTGCAAATGACCCCAGTCTCGGTTCTGTTGCAGAATTGCACTGTGATGCTGTGTTTTAGCTGTTAGGTCTCTTTCATAGCACAAGGTGGAAGTTTGTAAATTGGAATTCTGAACTATCTTAGGAAGACAAAGTACTGATGGATATTTTCAGTCTCAAACTGTTGGTGCTTTGAAGGTGGTACCGGTAATAGTCAGATGGCTGCATTTCACCAGTGGTGGGAAACTTTCCTGTGTGTAAATACTGTAAAGTGCTTTGGAGGGGGGAATGGCGCTATATAAATGTAAGACATTAAGTGCCTCTGAAATAATAATAAATCTAAAGATCAAATATATCTAGGCTTTTTCTGGTTTTTGATGGTGTGATTCGAATTTTGTAACCGTACGCTGAATGCGTGCTCAAATCTGAAGTCACTTCATGAGCCGATTGATTTGTGTTCAGCTCATAAAGTGTGTAGCACTGTCTGAAACTCACCCTGCGGTCAGCCACATGATGCCATCCAGTTGTAGGCTTCAGAAACACAAGCTCAGTACTTGAAGATTTTACTTGAAGCAATTGGGTTACAGGTCTGTTAATCAGTTTTAAGTCTGCGCTGATTCTCAACTCTCCTCTCCCCACTGGCCACTTCTTTTCCCTTCAGGTTTTGTGAGTTTAGAATGGTGTGGGCCTGAACAAGGTGAACACAATATCAGTACTTAATGTGCCAGTTCTTTCAAGTGCTCTGTAATCTTTGTGCTTTGTGGGAAACAGGATAATTACTCTCCACCTTTATTGCACTTGTGATTTTTAATGTTTTTCCTTTGTTGTGGTAGACATACCTGCTATTGGAATACCTGAAACTCAGTAATGGAAGAGTGAAATCAGTATAGGAATGAACTGACTTTAAGGATCTTCTCTTGTCATTAGTGTTTTCTAATGCTTATTAGTACTAATTTTCCTTCTCTTAGCTGAGTTTAGTTGTGTAGCATTCTTAAAAGGTAGAGCTCCCTTTGAAAGTACGGTGTTCAGCTCTGGGACCCCCTGTCCTGACCTGTATGACACTCACCTTTCTGACACTCACCCAGAGTGAGTCCAGAGGAGGGCCCTGAAGCTGATCAGAGGCTGAAGCACTTTTCCTATAAAGAAAGGCTGAGAGTTGGGGCTGTTCAGCCTGGAGAAGGCTCTGGGAGGACCTTATTGCAGCTTTCCAGTACCTGAAGGAGGCCTACAAGAAAGCTGAGGAGGGACTTTTTACAAGGGCAGGTAATGATAGGATGAGGGGGAATGGTTTCAAACTGGAAGAGGGGAGATTTAGACTGGATATTAGGAGGAAGTTCTTTACCATGAGGGTGGTGAGACACTGGCACAGGTTCCCCAGGGAAGCTGTGGATGCCCCCTCCCTGGAAGTGTTCAAGGCCAGGTTGGAAGGGGCTTTGGGCAACCTGGGCTGGTGGAGGTGTCCCTGCCCATGGCAGGGGTTGGACTGGATGAGCTTTAAGGTCCCTTCCAACCCAAACCGTTCTGTGATTCTATGAAATTCCTCAACCAAGAATGCAGTCTAAAAATCTAAGTGTCATTCAACTTTGCTGATGAGCTGGAGAGAAAAACAGGAACTTCTATGTTGTTGATGTGATGTTTACTTAATATTTAGAGTAGTGCGAAGTCTGTTACTTGTTCAACTCTGGGCTCTTGGCTACTCAGTTCATTCCAAATGCTTGGTTTGTATTCCTCAATGCTTTAATTTTGCTTTATGCAGAGGAAAAATATCAGTTCTTGGAATGGTAGAGCTGAAAGCATGGAGCAGCAAATTGAAACTCCTTTTCATGGATCAATCCACCGTTGTTTGAGGATGTTCAGTAGCCTTGGTCCAGTATTCCTGAATGATTGCTATAGCTCCAAAGAGCTATCCCCTCTCAGCAAAATTAAGTTTTCTTGACAGACTCTGTTTGTTTTCCAAGTGCTTCCTACAGGACTATACTGGAATAAGCTGCAAGGTGAAGAGAACATCACTCTTGAGCCATGTCATCTTCCAAGTGCGAAGCATGCTTCACTGGATGGGTATATTTTTCTCACAAAACCAAAATGCCAGCAGGAAACGTGCACAAATCTACCTCTGACCCTTGTAATTCTTCTGGGAAAAGTCAGTGTAAGCTATATCCTAGCAGTACTCGTGTTGCAGGGATGTTTCTTGCCCAGACATGGCACAGATAGAGTGGAGTAGACACACATCTGGCTGGACAGCCCAGATATAAGATTGCTTTAGTGCTATTCAAAAGTGACTTGTATTTTAAGAAAATTCTGCATGTATTGCCACTTCAGCTCTGTACTGTATACTGGAGGACGTGACTAGTGAGAAAGCAAGCAGCATGGAGCATTACTGTGACACTCGACGGGTTTTTTTAATTAAATGGCATCTATATTGTCAACTTTAATGACTTCTTATGCTTCTGCAGAACAGGGATTTCAATCTTCATGTGTCTTAAATCCATAAAGAAGAAATACCCCGTGGATAAGGATGGGAGAGAAGGAACTGATGTAGTGATTCTTCCATAGGATTTGGCTCTCTGCAGACTTGACAGATACCAATGCGTCACCTAAACTGTGGTGTTCTGAAGTGGTCTAGAAATAGGAAAAAAACAGGAAGATGTCTTACCATCAAGATAGGAGTTACAAATCCATTATTAAAATCTAAATAGAATTGTCATGTATGCTGTGAGAGGTCTATAGAAATGACTGTGATAATGATCACCTGAAATCCAACTCTGAAAAATAGTAGGGGGGAAAATTGACTTTGGTTTTATAGCAAAAAATAAACTGCAACTTTCATCTATCGAGAAGAAAATCAACGGTGTGCACGTTCAGATTTCTGCTTATAAAGCTGCTGTTCAAAACACTTATTTCTGTGTATATTGTATTTGCTTCTTTATGAGGTGTAGGTACCAGTTGGCTTGTGCCAGTCCCTCTCGTGAGTGTGGAAAGGGGTCTCTTGGCTTTATGAACCAGTGGCGTGCAGGTGTTTTGGGAGGAGGCTGGCAGGTTGGTTTTCCCTTCACATGTTGGGGTTCCAGGCTCTTGTTACTGCTCTGGATACAGTCAGATTTTGAATAATGATACCTTAAACTCCACCTGGAAGCTCGAATGGCTGTGCATGTTACAGGTTCCTGTAATATGTTCATGTGTTCTGGTGAAACTGCATTCAAACAGAAGATGAAACTGGTTTCATCTTGAAACAGAAATAAGAACCAAGCTATGAGAACAATTTGTTACATTAAAACCTTAGGAAAATGTTATCTTCAGAGTTGCTCGGCCATTTTTGAACTGCTGCATCATTTTCTTTCCTTGTATGCAAAAGCAGAGTCAGATGATGGGCAGCTTGAAGCTTCACTCACAGAAGCTGTCTCAAGGGAGTAATTTGAAAAATATGACAGATTCCAAGTTTAAATAGCAGTAATACGCCTAAACATCTGCTGAAACTCCATGGGGATTGACTTTGGAAACTAAAGATGTGTTGCCAGTAGTCCTGCAAGGAATGCAACAGTGCAAGAATAATCATCCAGCTGGCATTTTAAAACAGGGGAGAAGGGGAACTTGAACACTGCTCCACTGTGGAATATATCTTTAACAAGCCAGGGTTAGCAATCCCCATCCCTCCCACACTGCTTTGAAACCTCCCTCTTGGTGACTTTG
Organism: Mesitornis unicolor; assembly: GCF_000695765.1. Taxonomy (NCBI): domain Eukaryota; kingdom Metazoa; phylum Chordata; class Aves; order Mesitornithiformes; family Mesitornithidae; genus Mesitornis; species Mesitornis unicolor. The sequence goes on from NW_010196964.1 coordinate 19,233, forward strand.
GTAAGTCTGAATGAGAAAGATTCAATACAATTGCTTTTACTGGCAAAAGGAGATCTTGTGCTGTTGTGTTCAACCCTGTTCCCCACTCGGCTTGTCCACAAACCAACATCTTTATTCCCCACCCATCCCTCATTCTGGGAAACAAGTGGCATCCACAAATGAAAATAGAACAGAACTGGAAAAATGAGGTCAGTGCTGCCTTGACAAAGCTAAGAGAGCTGAGATTGGTTTATTTGGGTAGAAATGGGGAACTCCACCTACGTGACTGAGCAAGTTTTCTGCATTCAAATAACTATAGGGTTTGGCACAAATCACAGCTAATTTTTTAAGCTTGATTATAAAAAAGTTTGGTGAATACTGCTCTGGAAAAGAGATTTCTCTGTGTAACCAAATACACCCTTCATTTCCTTAGACTGAATGGCTTAGTGCAAGCAGGTACTAAAACTCATCTGACTAATTTTAATTGTGAATCATGACGAGGTAAGTAGTGTGATGGTGCTCCCCAGAATAAGCTAGCCTTCATTTATTTACTTTACTGTGATATTCTACTGCAGGAATGTATTGGCACAAAAGCAACAGAGCTGGAAAGAGCTGTGTCCAAAGCCACCAACGTGACAGACTTGGTAAACCACTGAAAGATAACGGAGTAGAGGGGCTGGTAAGCTGATGTATTTGGGAAAAGAGTGGTTAAAAAGAAAGGCATGTGAGCTGGAGGCTTCTTAAACCTCAGATGCAATCCTACGTATTGCAACAGGGCTTCTCTGAAAGCCAGGAACCATTAGCAAATTTTTTTGGAGATTAATAGGGAATTAAGGACCAAGGTCAAATCTACACCTTGAGATTCTTGTATTTTTAACCCATGAATACTAACTAGATAGTCAAAAACTTAAAGTAGATTTTAAAAAATTAGAGTAGTTGTGTTTATAGTAGTCTGGAGCAGAGAATTTTGGAAAGGCTGCATGAGGTTAGTGCTTCAATACTTGCAAAATATCTCTTTCTGCTTAGCATGTTACCTCTGTAAACTTCCCCTGGGGCACTGGGGTGCATCATGCTGGGGGCATAGAAGGTACTTGAATAGGTGGCTCTGATAGACACCAGCAGTTCCTGTGTATGCCGTGTGTTTTACTGTCCCTGAGGTTGTTATACAGTGGAGCGACCTGCCTGAGAGTACAGCACAGCCCCTCACCTGGGACCTGTTACAACTCCTTGTGCCTGTGTCTCTCGAGTGGAAGATCATTCCCTCAAAAGACTTTTTTGGGGTTGCTTTTTTTTGAAACAACCTCAGCAAAACTCAAAATATGTAAAACCCTAAATAGTTTACAACTATTACAAACACAGCGGCATTCCAGCGGTTCCTGCTGGTGCCTTTCTCTTCCTTGCAGCTGGACAGACAGCACGTTAGGGCAGACAGCATAGTTTGTACTTCAACGTAACTTATAGGGCTTTTACAGCTGAGTTAATTTTCTTCATAGCAGCTGGTATGGGGCTGTGTTTTGGATTTGTGCCGGAAGCAGTGTTGATAATGCAGGGAAGTTTTAGTTACTGCTGAGCGGTGCTTACAGAGTCAAGGCCTTTTCTGCTTCTTACTCTGCCCCACCAGTGAGGAGGCTGAGGGTGCACAAGAAGTCAGGAGGGGGCACAGCCAAAACAGCTGACCCCAACTGACCAAAGGCATATCCCAAATTGTATGATGTCATCCTCAGCATATAAAGCTGGGGGAGAGATTGCTGGGGGAAGGCACTGCTCAGGGCCTGGCTGGACTTCAATAGGTTGGTGGTGAAAAACTGTTTTAATTTGCATCACTTGTCTTTCGTGGGTTTAATTTCTCTCTCTGTTATTTTCATTATTATTATTTAATTTCAATTATTAAACTGCTCTTATCTCAACCCTTGAGTTTTCTCCCTTTAACCCTTCCAATTCTCTTCCCCCATCCCACTGAAGGGGAGGAGTGAGCGAGTGGCTGTGTGGTGCTTAAGCTACCAGCTGGGGCTGAACCACGACAACAGTTCAATTTATGCCATGTGAGTAGTAACACATTTTCCACTGCTCCTAGAAGACCTCAGTCCATTCCTCTAAGAGTCAAAAGGGCAGCAAAAGGAATCTGTTTTCTGTTGGAAGCATACCAAGGAAAGAAAGTCTGGTAAGGAGCTTAACATTCAATGTGAAAATCTGCTAATTCTGAGCTTTCTGGGACTGAAGGAGAATGTTGTCAAGAAAAGGAATTACGGTTTTGTGTGGGCTTTAACACCTTTGTGCAAACAATGAGTAAATAATTATTTGTTGTTACCTGCTGATTGTGAACCTAGGCCTTATTTCCAGCAGTGCTTGAGAACTGGGCAAGACAAGGTATGTTATAACCCAAGATCCCTGGAGAACCTGGAGAGCATAGGAGGTTCAAGCTGAAGATGAGGACAAACTCTGTCAGTGTGAGGGTGCCAGAGCATGGCCCAGGCTGCCCAGAGAGGCTGTGGAGTCTCCTTGTGTGGAGACACCCAAAGCCCTGGCCGTGTTCCTGTGTGACTGCTCTGGTGATCCTGCTCTGGCAGGGGCTGCACTGGGGGAGCTCTCCAGGTCCCTTCCAACTCCAAATATTCTGTGATTCTGTGAATCTGGCAGATGGAAGCACGGACTGAATGGAAGAGCCCCCCGTGCTGGGGGAAGAGAGCTGCTCCTGCCCTTCCTATTGGATCTCATTGAGTTGCTCCAACTACTTGTTGCTCTTCGGAAAGAGAAGATTTAACAAATTTCCTTTTCCTTCCAATTTTGCTGAAATCTGGATTCAAACTGGGTATTGGCGTGCTAGCCGTTTAGGAAATTTTGAATTGCTAACATACCGGTTGTGCCTTTTTCTGCCACTTGGGGTCACCTTTTCCAGGCACACAGAGCACAGCCGTGAACCCGCAGTTGCGGGATGAGTGTGGTAGAGGTGGCTCCCGGTGTGAGCTGTGCGTGCGGTGCTGCTGCTGTTGGGCTGTGGCAGCGTGAGAGAGCAGAAGGACCAGATCTGTGGTGCTCGTGCTTCCGCTGCTGCAGCGGTGACACACGATGGTATGGCTGCACCCTTGATGCTTTCTGGAAGCGAATGATGGTGTTATGAATAAAGTAAAAAAATGGGAAATCAGATTGACTGTCACCTCTGTGGAGACGTATGTATCTGATGTGAACAGAAGGTAAAGTGTGAAGGCAGCAGAGGGAAAACCTGTCTCAATCAAAGATGCACTCTTTGAAGAAAAACTAAAACTGAAAGCACGACACCTTCTTTGCTGGAATGATGAGAGCGTTTTATTGGAGTAGATTTTAAAGTCTCACTTGTCATTCCAGCTCTTTCATTGCACTAGCTTTTTAATTGAGTTATGTGATTACTGAAGAACTAATTAAAAAATTATCATGTGATCTCATTGGGAAAACATTTCTCTGTTCAGAGGAAGGAGGTTTTTAATTAAACCTCTTGATGAAGCAGTTTTGTGAATATAACAATGTCTGAGTAATTTGCTATTCAAATATTTCTCAAAGTAATACGGCAGAAAATTTGAAAAACCCTAATGCATCAGTGAGGATAACGGATCTGGAACTGTGAATATTGCTGAGTTCAGATTAACAGCTTCATTGCTAGTTTAAACAACATTAATATTTAGAGATGATGAGGTGCACTGAGAAAAGCACTCAAAGCAGTACCAGTGAATGTTCTGGAAGTTATTGATCCAGTTATGGTGACTGAAGGAAGCTGTACGGAGTAAAACAATACTGCCACGCTACTAATAGTCTTGATTGCTGATTAAGGGATATCTATTTATTCAGGTGCTATGTTCTCATTTAAATGAGATCCTGACCAGCCGTTAGCAGAAATGAGGCCGTGGGTTCATCTCTGGGGAAGTACAGGTAATGGGAATGAGTAGGCAATTGGGGAGAAGAATGGAAATGTCAACAAAGGAGATGGCAAGCAAGGAGCAGAAATGTTGTGAGCTTCTCACAGAAGAAGTAAATCACTGAAGTATGTCACTAATAGGGCACAAATTTTGACAAGATGCGAAACAGGCACAGTAGCTGCATTGGACATATGAGATAGGACCTGGCTGTCAAAGCCCTGAAGGCAGCAAACGTGACTGTGTTGGTATTCCCAGGTACTGGCAGGTTTTACTGGACAAAATCACCTGAGGCAAATCATCCTATGAACCTGCCCAATTCAGCTACAGTTAGAGGCTGAGGAATTACAGGGAATTACAGATGTTTCTTCTGGGTTCTTTTAGGAGCTACTGAAATGGGCCTTATGGGCTCAATGAGAGCCAGAAGTAGAAGGACCTCGCTACTGGGAAGGTTTCTCATCACAAGGTGGAAGGAAGAGGAGGTTTGCAGCGCATTTGTCCTGGCCATTACGCCCTGAGCTTTTTAAGTGTCCTGCTGTAGAGGGCTGGAGGACGCGCACCAGCAAATAAGGGAAGGGCGGCTTTCGGTGACGGTTTCTTTTTGTTCAAGGAATGGGCGTACTGTGTGAGAGAGCACATGCCATGGGGAATAACACCACACCTAATGGCTGTGGAAAGCTTTTCAGCCGGCCAGTTCCTGCTTCTGTCCTGTCTAGCAGGTTGTTCTTTTTTGGTTTTCCTGTACCAGGTCTTCTCTCTCCCTCGGTGACAAACATGGGCCACAGAAAGCGCGGTTACTTGTCTGTGGATAAATACTGCGTAATCAGAAGACTGCTCAAATGACTTTTGGGCCTGGTACTGCCAAAAGCCCACTCGCTCCTGTGTTTACGAACTGTGTAGCAATGACTACTAACCTGCAAAATAAACAGTGTTACAAGACTGAACCAAGAAGGTAATCTATCACAGCTGTTTATTCTCACTTACTTAATGCATAAACCCTTTGTCCTGACTTGCCACATAACTAGTGATCCAAGTTAAGCTTATAATCACGTTCTTATCATTACATGCCTCTCAGCAGCAGCCTTCTCACTGTGGAAAGCTGAGTCTGCTGGAAATAGACTGGCTAAGCTGTTTGCTGCCATATCTATCATACGTACATTTATGAAGTCCTGTATGGTTGTTCATTTTAAGTAATTTTATTGTCTGTAATGCTGCTAGGGCTGGCAGAAAAGTAGCAAAACAGTACCAGCCTTTATTCACTCTGGCACAGAAGAGTGTTTTTAAAACAGTAGTATAAAATGAAAGTGGCTCATTACAGTATCCAATGTTATACATTCATTTGGAGGAGAGAACACAAGTGCTGTGTCCAGGAACTGTGCAAGTGTTTTCCTCCTTGTGAAATAGTTGGATACTTTTTTCTGCAACAAAGTGTGAATAAGGGAATAGGGACCATCAACAGACACACACTTGCTTATGGAAACCTGCTTAGAAGATACACCAGGGAGCTTAGGGATGCTGGAAAGCCTTCCCTTTCTCACATCGATTCCCTGGGTGGCTGGCTCAGTCTTACGTGGCTACAGTGCTGCGTGGCTACATATATGGTGTACATAGGATCTGATCTTTCTTCCTAGTGACAACACCTTTATTCAACAGCTCCTTTTGCCCGCCCTGATACTCTGAGAAGGTTAAATCTGTGCATAAAATGTTTTGCGTGGGCTCAGTACGCTGGCCCAAGGGATAATACTTCCGGAAGTTTGCAATTAAAGCCCCTTTCTCAACAGTCTCCACAAACAGCAAAAACCCTTTCTGAAATAGGATCTGTGAGCCCCGTGACTCTGGTTACTCAGCATTGTTGGATGATAACATACTGCAGCTAGGGAACAGAAACGCGTCAGGTTTCCAGAACTTGTGCAGTACTGGGTCACTCACACCATTTAAGGCATTTGTTTGCATCTCTACGGGTGTTCTTTCTTTCTTTCTCTCTCTCTCTCTTTCAATAAAAACAGCCTTCACATTCAGAACAAACCAAAAATCTCTTAAGCAATGAAGTGTGATTATACCATCATTCTGTGTAGCTTATGACAATCAAGTGCATGGTCTAGTGTAATGAATGCTATGCTGTATCCTCCAGGCTTTCCTTTTCCTGGAGCTCTTCCCTTCCTGAGCTTGGCACCAAATGAAGCCGAGGAAGCAGAAGCACAGGGAAGGGAAGTAATGATGACAACTTTGGAATGTTTTAAAACGTACTCCCCCAATCTGTCTCATGTTTTTGATTGCTGTTGTAAGATTCCTCCTCCATACAAGGCTTAGGCATCAGCAGAAAATGCATTAAGAATTTATTGCACAATAATAAGTAAACAGGGTTTTTTTTTGTAGGGGATGGTAGTGTTTGGGTTTTTTCCCCTCTGCAAGAAAGGGAATTAAAGAACAAAGAAAACATCCATGAACTACACTCGCACGTTCACAGGAGTCTTAATCCATAATCAAAGAATATCTCTATAATACAGTAGGGCTGAAAAACAGAAAATAAAATCCTTTAAAAATTGGTAGATCTGGATATTAATTTGTTATTCCTTCTCATAAATGCAATGGTATCTTCTTCTAAGACGCATATAAAACTTTCAGCTCTACAGACAATTAGTGCTAACTACAAGATGTCTTTTTTTTCCATTTTCCTGATTTTTATATATTTTTATTGTATGCCCATCACCATCATCGGCAGCAGCAGTGGATACCAACATCAGCTGCAGCAGCTCTCACCTCTGGGCCAGGCCCCGTGATGCCTTGAATGAACATTAGTACCATGAGTGGTACAGACACCACTGTGGGAATCCCTACGTGATACATCCAAAGAGATGTCTAATACGCTTTCCATTAGAATGAGAAACTGTGAGTGCAAATGCTAAATAATTGCTCACATAAGTAGACAGCTGATAAACAACTCGGGACTCTCCAAAACCTTTCATCAGTTTGTAATCTGTGCCCCGGCTGTCTAACTTGCAGAGTCGTGGTTAGACTTCTGGCAGCTTGCAAAATAAGTTTTCCTAAATGTAATTTTAATTTTGTTCTGGAATGAATAATGTGTTTCACTTAATAAAAAGAAAAGAAAGTCTTGTTTTCCCAGTCACCTTTATTTCACTAGAAAAGTATAAATTACCGTCATAAATACAGATATCACCAGTATAAAAATTAGATTCCCACTTATAAAATAAATATTAAAATAGTAAAAGCAACAGGTACCTTCAGATCCCATCACCAAGATGATTTGAATCTATACCACATAAACTATTCATTCACCACACGTTCAATTAATGTTCAGAATGCAGTAAATACTGCTACCTACTCAGTGCTTGCATGGAGTGAGTTACTACCGACTCAAAAACTGCAAAGTGTTTGTTCTGACACTTGCTTGGAACCATCAGACTACCCTGTCTGTATAATTCGAGGTGTAGTGTAATCCGGATATGCTCTCCAGATGGATAGCAGCTGCCTACTTCAAGGATGTTCCTTACAAGTTGCCTGTACAGTAGTTTCAGTTTGTTTACCTTTGATTTTCTATACCCAAAGATAAACAGGCCAAGTTAACTTTACCCAAGAAGTGCAGAAATAATAGTAGCATCTTTGTCACATCTGAACTAACAGATCATTTCACCAGTTAATAATGCTAAAAAGAAAGTCAGATAAATACAAGTTTTGTTTCATAGAAACAGAGAGACATTCCTTTCAGTTAGGTAAAGGACACATAATTTTCAAAAGTAGTGTTTTTTTCCCCTCACAAGTACCATAAATCTTCTGGCTCAGTAAGGCCATACTTTCAGAATGGCTGTACCTGGTCAAGTCAAAGGTCCATGTAGTTCAGAATCCTGTTTCAGACAGGATGATGGAAGGAGCTCGGGAAGAGCACATGGGCAGGGTTAGGATAATGTAGCAGATCACTGGGATACTCTTCCAGTCTCCAGCCATGCAGGAGCATCCCGATATCTGGATTTTTCATCTGTGACTGTCTAACAGATGTTTGGATCCACATAATGTTTGGGCTTCAAAATGCCTGTGTCAGAGAGGCTAAAAGGCTCCACTCAATTACCCAACTTATGTTTTTGTTAGGTTTGGGGTTTTGGGGTTTTTCTTTTGCTTTGAAACTGCCACTAGTGTCCACAATCATTTTTCCTTAGACACCATTAAGCGGTTCCTTTTCTCTTGCAGCTTTTGCTTTCTTGCGTTTACACAGGATCACCGACAGGACAATGGCAAGAGTGATGACTGCAATTGCTATCACTGCTATGATGATAAAGACTTCTGCTCCGTATTCTGTAGGGGAGGAAAAAATTCCAAGATTCAGCTATCAGAAGCCACAATGTCACAGTGCTACAAATACTCAGAACACACTCCACTGAACTAAAAAACATGTTCTGTATCACAGAAATTGAGTGATCACCTCAGTCTGAGCTGAATTCATTTGAACATGAGTTTACTGAACTGAGGTAAAGCTTTATCTCACCTGGTTCACAATAGGTTTTAATCTAGTTTAGTTACTGCACTAAAATGCCATGCTACCACCACAAGAATAAGTCAAACCATTCCCCCTACCCCTGTATTATTTCTGTGAAACTAAGTCCAAGTAGAAATTTACTCTAGGTTAGAAGCTAGAAAAGACCAACAGAAATTATTTCTATTCAACTTGTAGTTTACTAGAATTCAACTACTGTGATAAGCAAAAATATATATCTAGATAAGAAAGTTAATTTGAGAGAGCTAATTTGCCAATTCAGAAGAGCTTTTCTACTCAAGAGTGCAAATATTCGTATCCGCTGGAGAAGAAAGATACAGTACAGCAATGTGATACTATTTAATAAATATAGATAACTTTATAACGGAAGAAGTGTTCTCCAGACTGTTTATCTGGAAATAGACTGGCTGATGCACTGACCATTCACTATCTTATTTACCAGTAAAGAAGTCAATCTGCCAGCCTCTGACCTTGTAATGTAAAGAAAGCCTTAGTCTCATCATCTGCTTTTGAGGCAACAACTAAAGTTCAGTGCGAACTACAAGCCAATGGGTATGTAGGTTTTCAGCACTCCTATGTTTTAGAGCTGATCCTTCAAGCACTTACTATGGGACCTGTTATTGGAAGGATCTGAAGAAAACAATCAGAAGACAAAATACGAAGCTGGAGGCGAGTGATGAGATCTGAAACCTCAGTGATCAGACAATTTAAAACTAATCAAAACAGTCTGGCAAAACCCTAAAACCTACTCATAAAAGGTAAAGATGGTGGACTCAGTTATCGTGTGTGCTTTCCATGAGTTTCCATGTTTGGTCTGTGTCCTCTCACTTATACAGTAAAGTAAATAATTCAACAACTTAGACATCACAATTTAAAGTATAACAATGAACTCAGAATTGAAGTGGGTTTTTTTTGTTAGAATGCTGAAGACTTTATGACAAACATCACCAGATACATACCATCCAAGATATTTCTTCCTACACTGGTACAAAGCACCATGCTTTCTTGACCATTACGGTTTTCTCTGCGGGAGGGGATGATTCCCTGGATGTAGAAGCAGTAGTTCTTTGTGCTGTCAATGCTTACTTCAAATTTGTTGCTTTTTGTTGTTGCATCTTTCTGTAAAGAAAAAAAGGTATTTCAAGAAAGTGTTCTCTGCAAAAGTGTTAGCTCTCGAGCTACAAATTGTGCAGCTATAACACAGCTACAGAATATGTAAAGAGTTGGACCTTACCTTTCCAGAACTTTGATCTTTCCAGTAATAGAGCTTGTATTCCAGGTCATCTTGGAAAATATCTCGAATACTTTGAAAGCTTCCATTGGGAAATGTATATGGTGTAAGTGGATCTTGGAATGCAATATTCAGTTTGGAATCTTTTTGTGTGTAATTCTCTATCTCCGGTTTTCCAAGAACAGCTAAACAAGCATTTTTAGAATTAAAAACCCAATGTCATCTTTTCCAGATCATATCCTCTTTTTTCTCCCTCCTTCCACTCCCTTCCCTCCTCAAATCTATTATAAGTTTGCAGAGCCAAAGCAATACAGTGAAATCCTGGATTATTAACAAATAATCTTCATCTAGGACATAATGTTAATAAAATGGTCTGTTCACTGCAGTGAGGAACAAACGGCAACGAAAATCTTACACAGGCCCCTACAACAGGGAAAGCTTTATGCCAGAATGTCTACTCAGGTATCAGCATGGCTGCGCTAAGAGTCCACAGGCTCAGTCAAGCCTGGTTTAAGTCAATGGAAGTCATCCCAAAGGAAGTTTATGATAAGATTTAACCGGCAATCCTACTTACTCTGACTATAAGGTGTAAATTTTTCAGAGACTGCAAAAGGTGGTTCTTCAAAGTTGTCCATCCCCGAGGACATTACAGACAGTACGTGTGCTGTGTAGGTCTCTTTTACATTCCTGAGCACATCAGTAACGTCACACTCGGTTTCTGTTGTCAGTATGCATTTTTTTTTGGTGTCAGACGTCTGTCTGAAAAGAAAAAGGAAGGAGCGTCAATACTTCCCAAGCAGACTTTTATGTATTTATGTATGTTAAAAAACATGTTTTCCCCTCCAACTGTATAGGTTTCCCTCATCCAGTGGCAAAGTCTTGCAACTGTACTAGAGTGAAAAGGAGAAGAGAAAAACCTCAGACTACACTATCATGCACAGCTTTATTTCAGAATTCAAAATAGATTAAAGCAAATCAAATAAGAGCTGTATTAATTCTAGAAATATGTCATTTGATACATGTATGAATTAAAATGGCAATATTTTACATGACTTGAATAGAAACTGTATGCAGTTCTGATTTTGGATTTCTCTACAGTTCACTTATTTAAAAAAATACAAGATGCAGAAATCATTTTGAAAGTGTTGTCCCTGATGCATCTGAAAACTATTGCCTTAAACAGCAGTTGTCCTAGGAAGCTGACACCAGTATTAATAGTTTAATGTGATAACAGTGTCTCCTCATGTATGTCACCTGTTCTTGCATCTGTGCAGCTGCAAATGTCACCGAGAACAACAGCAGCAGCAATTTTGATTGCAGAATTTTACAATTAAAAAATACTGACAAAACCCACGACCCATTCACTTCTCTTGTTTTTTTTTCAATTATAGAAAGCAGGTCCATTTACTTGAGAAATAATAACGAAACCAGGAAAAAAGTGTTAATTCCTCATTTTACTTCCTAATAAGAAATAATGAAAAAAAACCCACCCAGATTAGATATTACTGCTTCAACTCTTTTCACTGTTTTTGCTGGTGAACTAAGGAAAAGAAGAATTGTGTGATCTCAGCTGAAAGAATGTTTGGAAATTAACACGTGAGTTTTCCTCCTAAAAACTTCCTTAAACTTTGGTTTAAGAGTTGCCTGAACTCCCTTCTCACTTCACCAGATTTCTCATGATGCCACAGTGATGTTGGCGATAGTGTCCTACAGATGCGTTTAAAAGGGACAGAGGAGATTTGATCTTTGTGATCAGGCAAATATACTCTGTACCTGTACATAGATGAGAAAGCAAACATTTAAGCACACTTTATCCATAAGAGCAACCTGTCTAAAGAAGCACTTCCATGTCAGAACTACAACTGATTCTATGCTGAATCTTGGGCAAACAGACTTCAGGATTTTGAAAGCACAAATGGTTGGAAAGAAACTCCACATTCCTAAATTTCATAAAATTCCTTCTGCTAAGTACGTGCTTTTCAGTCTACTTTAATTTAATCGCTCCCTTAAAGAACAAAAGAGCGCATTAGGCCATTGCACTGTTATTTCATCCATTAGTCACGAGAGAGCTCTCATTTCTATGCCACTTTTACAGACAGGAGACTACAGTACCATATTTTCATTAATATGTAGGAGAGTTGATGATGCAGTTTCCCTTTGGGGCATGTTTAATAATGGTCTGTGAATTAATATGGGAGCTAAGACCAGCACAGATTGCTTACTGAACTTCAGGGAAGTTTTTGTACAATATTGAAAGAGGTGTTACACACTTCACATAAGCTGGCTACTGTTTATGTCCACAGTATTTCATAGCTTACATAAAACCTGATGACAGAGGAAGTCTCCACAGAGGTAGACGAACAAAGGTAATTTTTAGTATCACCCAGCAGGACAAATTATTCATTGACTGTGATTCACCAATTAGAATAAAATGCAGACTCATATTTATCAGACACCTCCCAAGACTAAACACAAACCACTCAGTCCAGACACCTTGAAAGATGTAAAAATGTGAAGTCGTATCTAATACGTGGTATGTCAGACCTGAGTTTCAACTGCTTCAAAATATCCTGGCCTAGATCTGCAGTGCTGCTGGCCTGCACTGAGCCCCAGAACTGAAATACTGACCTAAAGCTCAACTCTGATTTCTGAAGCGGGCAAAACCAGAAGCCTGGATCTGATATTTAGTTGGATATAAAGAAGAACAAGCAGCTGGTTTGGCAATTTTCCTAATTCCTCACGTTTGGGCTCTTTTCCTGTTGTTACATATAGTCTCAGAAACATTCAAACACACTTTATTTGCATATTTTTCAGTTGCCATTAATGGACACACCTTGGCGTTATCTACTTACCCATGTATTTCTACTGTATAGAAGTAACCCGATGGTTTTGGTTGCCACTGTAGTATGGTTTTAAAATTGATGGAAGACCAAGTTATATTAACTGCTGTCGGTAGTTCTGGATTGCCTTTAAATACAGAAAAGAGAAGCGTGCCATCAGTCATGGTTTATGTAATTTTCTGGTTCACTGCAGTCACTGTTGCTATTAATTGCTACTTGGAAAAGCTTTTTTTGGGGAAAAGCCTTGGTCCTGCCCTCCGGGCTCATGCTCATCTTACTAAAGGAATGTGTCCTGGCAGAAGTGAGAAATATAAGAAGAAAATTATTTTCTTTCCCTGTTAACTCCTAGGTTGCTGAGATAACTTATTTCAAGTTACAGCTAATGCTTCATTTTTGATGCAAGACCCCTGAAGAAGACACAAAAGCTCGAAGAAACTCATGAGAATGTCCAAGCACTAAACAAATACAGTGCAGTTCAAAATCATCCCCAGCTGCAGAAGGCATTAGCTTCTAGTTTTCCCATATATTAGTTTTGTGAAGACAAAAGTCTTTAAAGTCCTACATGCTCAAATCTGAGAGGGGATACCCCTGGATGACCTTGGCCCACCCCCAAGCAGAAGGGAGGCCGCCAGTGACCAGGAGCCCGCCACCACAGCAGATTTCAGGGAACCGCTTGGGAGGAAGCTGGAGCGGAAAACCCCGCACGACGTCTGTGACCTCTGGAAATCAAGCGTTTCATTGAGCGATACCCTAACTGTTATCTGAACACCCCCTTCTCTCGGACAAGCTCAGAATTGGGGACATCGGATCGCTCCTTGTTACTGTAGGTCAGCAGCTGTGTGCGACTGCCGACCCCTGCGACTCCGCGCTGCTCCCCAGCACCGCTCCGGCTATGCTCATTAAGGATCCCCCCTTTCCCACGAAGAACCAGTCCCTTGGCGACCCGAGCGCTCCGCCGCCCGGGTGCTGAAGGAGAGCCGGGCCGGGGCCGGAAAGCCGCTGTCCCGGGACGGACCCGAGCCCCTCAATGGCCCCGGGCGCGACAAGCTCTGCCCCCAGCTTCCCAGTGGCCCCGGCCAGGACAAGTTTTCCTCCGGGTCCGGCGCTCTCCGTCAGCGGGACCGACCTCCGCCTCCTGTCTCGTCCCCTCCCGGGACGGACCCGAGCCCCTCAATGGCCCCGGGCGCGACAAGCTCTGCCCCCAGCTTCCCAGTGGCCCCGGCCAGGACAAGTTTTCCTCCGGGTCCGGCGCTCTCCGTCAGCGGGACCGACCTCCGCCTCCTGTCTCGTCCCC
>NW_010196964.1:33187-59180 GCF_000695765.1 Mesitornis unicolor
AGTGAGTGGGAGTGACGAGGGTGGGACATCGGGAGCGGGGCTGGCGGAAGCACTTTGGCGTTGAGCAAGCGGAGGAGGGGATTTTTGAGGCCACTGGCGTTGTTGTGAGGAAGGGGGCACGGAGGGAAGGGGCGGCGCGTCCCCCGGACGGGCCTGGCCTCGGCCCAGTGTTCCCGGGAGCGGGTCCATGTAGGTGCGCAAGCACACCTGGACGTGTCCGCAGTCCGTGTCTCCCCGCCTTCTCAATGTCCCGAAACACTTGTACCACCCCTCCCTTCCACTCTGTTCGCTGTGGGAATACTGGTGAAACGGCACAACATCCAGCTTCGTCCAGTGCGAACCTCTGGCTGGCTGTCAGGGGCAGGGGGTGCTAGCACCACCCCGGCTCGCCGATGTCTGCTGTGGAGGGCAGGTGATACTGCGGAAGCGATGTTGGGTTAATCAACTTAAATCCTGTAAATTCTGAAGAGCTGAATGTGCCAGTTCTGGCCTCACCACGCAAAATGCTTGACACAAGCGTTCGGCTAGCTCACACCCTCTGTTCTCTCACTCCATGCACACAGGTATGCGAACCCTGTCAACGCCTGCCTTACTAGACAGCAAATAAAGTTCAAGTGTTCAGGGCTTTGTATCGCACCTCTCCCATAAACCAGGGACCTGTTAACACTTTTCCTACAAGCTTACATTGGAAAGGTATGCCGTTTTCACAGGTAACAGAGGATCTGCCTCTGACGGAAGGTTTTCTGAATCTCAGCCTGCAGCCTTTACAGCAGGCGGCCTGGCCTCTCTGGTGTGGATTTTGCTTTTTCTCATGGCGCTGCCTTTCTGCTGCATTTAAACGAAGGTTTTGGAGCTGGGGGTTTGCGTGCTGTGTTTTTGCCTAATACTGAAGCTCTAGAGGGAGCTGTGTTCGCACTTAGCTCATGATTCTTCTGCGGGGAAGATGGGAAACAGACTATATAGTAGAACTTCCTATGTAATTAAGAGGGATAGATGCATTTTACAGTGTTAACCTGACTCGTCTTTTTACTTTGATGCTGATTTGTACAATGTTTTACGTTGTACATTTTACACCTGGAAAATACAGGTAGAAGGAGAAGACTAATGGGGAAGTTTCATATTTAATTGCCTTTAATTTTCATGAGTACACATACTTAGATGCAAGCAATCAGTTCTGTCTCATAATGCAGAGTAAATGCATATGGACCAAACTATGATATGCATTTCAACCAGTGTCTGCATCAGAATTCATATAGAGTGTTCCAAGGTGCACTGGAACATTAAATTACTTTATATTGTAAAATAATTTTAAAATTTTAAATTATTTTTAAATTATCAGCATACCTTCATTAAAATCCAGCCATACAACTTCTAATTTTCCTCCCTTGTATTTGATCAAATTTCAGTGCTGTCTCTATGCAGCTGTATGTCAGCGTTACATCAGCCAAAAAGCTCGCATGCTTTTAACTTTGTGTAGAATACAGATCTGGTGTGACTAGATTTTCAAGATTGTGACCTTATAAGATCACAGTTGATTTCCAGAGGACTTTACAAATAGAAACAATACTCACTTGTTTAAAAAAAGAGGTGCTCATGTAAAACTTTAAATCACCTTTAGGCTCCAAGTCCAGTTAATTTCCTTGTAGTTCAGTCACTCTTGATGGAAAGTGGGTCAGTGGTAGTTTCAGTGTTTTATGGAGATGATCTCAGTATCCCGTTCTCCTGCCCATCCTTCTCACTCCTGTCTCTTCTGTCATTACCACCCACACTTGAGGTAGGTGGGGAACCCTCCAGACCCTATCCAGACTAACTAGGTTGGCCAGTGTTGCCTTATTCTAATTTCCAGCAAGATATTCCAGTGTGCACTAATGCTAGGCTTTCAGATGTCCTGCTTTATGCTGCAGCATGAGGAAAGGAGGCCACCAGTTTACCAGACTGGTGGGAAGCAGAACAAAAAGGTTGTGCATCAAGCAGGGCTTGGGGGGCACTGTGTGGTTAGAGGAAATAGGGTAACTTTACCAAGCTAGCCATTCCGAGGGAAGGAAGTTGAAGGGAAAATGTGAAAGCTGGGAGGAAAGACAGCATGCCAAGGGGATGCTGTAGCTAGCTCAGGTTGTCAGGGGACAGGCAATGGAGAAGGCACTGAGGTGAGGAACTGGTGCTGCTGCCATCCCCGCTCTTCTTTCCCTTCTTTCACCAAGTCTCAGTGCAGACTTGACCGAAGAATGAGAAGTGCTCAGCACTGCCTGAGTCCAGGCACCAACCAGTGTGGGAACGGAGATGAACTCCACGCTGCCTGACGTGCACTGCTGCCTCTGAGCTGGAAGTCTGCTCAGCAGCTAGTGACTTAACTGTGACAATCTGGTCACATTTCCTGCCCACCTCAGTGGTGTTTCAACAGCTCATTCAAGATGGAAAATTTTCCCCTTATTTGAAATATACGTTGCTACATGCAGGCAAGCATTTTGGTGACGTAGAGCTCTGGCAATTTGTCTAGAAATTTATAATTTGGCACCCATAGTGGAATGTAAAAGTGTAAGCATCAGCTCTGTACAGGTCTCTGACTGAGTTAGTAACCCTCTGCTCATTTTACAGTCAGCAGAGAAAAATTTCGTTCCTAAGGTGAAATCCATATTTTCCTTTTACAGGCATCTAAAGCAAGTCAGATTAATCTATTTAAATACTGAATTAAATGGGACCTTTCTGTTGATGAAGGCCAGGGTCTTACTGTGACTTTTTAGACTATGTGGGAGACGTGCACAAGCCTGGCTGCATGCATTAGGTCAGGAGATGACCTCTTCTGCTCTGTAACTTCCTCACTCTGCTGAACTTAGAGGAATCAAGGTTATTTACCATTGGGAAGGTTTGCCAGATCATGGGCAGATTCTACAGATTTTCATTCCTTGGTATGTATTACATGGAACCAATCCATACATTGATTGTGGGGAAGATGAGGAGAAACCCAAAACTAAATCTGGGAAACTGTGTTTTTGGAAAGAGATGCCTTTATTTTTATCATATGATCTGCCAGATCTCTAAACTGGTTAGCTTAGAGAGACCTACTAAATAATTTCTTGCTTAACAAAGCAATTTCAACATCATGTTTTCTATACTATCGTATATAATTGTTGACATTGAAGTGGAATGCCTCGGGTGACCTCACTAACAGATCCGTTTCCTTACGCTAACAGTTTTGCAAGATTCTAAATAAAATTTTGTAATACTTATAAATGTTTTGAAATTTTGTAATGCTATAAAACATTCATCACTCCATGCTAACATAAAAGTCAGCAATATTGCCATGCCCAGTAGCGTAAGATTTACTTGTGTAAGTAAGATCTGAAATCTCTGGGAGTTTTTTTCAAAATGAAATTGCTCGTTATATTCCTCTTTTCACTTAGCTTTTCAGATCTGTGTTTAGTTTGTCTCAGTGACCCATATGACTGGGTAATTTATTTACAATTACAATGTACATTTACAATTAATTATATTTCATTCGATAAAACAGAAGTTTAGGGAGCAATCTCTGATGTCATACCCTCTTCTATAAATATATTAGCATTTACCTTGCAGAGCTGCTGTATCAAATACTGTGTTATAAATGCATACACAGACTCACAAATACCACTGCCTTTTAAACATTGTGTTTTAGCAGTACTATAATTAATATATTTGCTAAGTGAAATGGTTTTGTTAGATATAATGTATCTGTATGTAGTGCTAGTAAACAGACTGTGAAATTCAATAACATGCCTATGCGTGTACCTGGCATAGGTCTTTATTCTGTCAGTCTTTTTCAGTTCAAATCAACTTTCTAAAGGAAAAGGCCCTTCAAAAGTCTTGAAATGAGAGCAAGTTTACATCAACACTTTCTAACTGTGCATGTAAATGCCTTAAAATAATGAATTAATTTAGATTATTTATATCCTGTGGGTTGTATTGCACCCATTCTATACATAGGGAGGAAACTATGCTATTATATGCTTCTATTCACCCAGCTCTTCCATGGATATGCTGCAAGTCAATAGTGAAGTCAGGAATGTACAATGTCTTGATTTTATACTGATTTCTGTTCTTGTGTCAAAATCACAGGACTACCCTTCCTTTTTTTTTAAAGCAAAGATCTATGGAACGTCTCTAGTGAAGATAAAAGAAAAATAGAGTAAATTAAATTACGTATGTAGTTACTTCACGAATCTTTAAAAGCTGAGTAACTCGTTTGTGCTAATGTTGTGCACCAGGGTATGGAGGGTGGTGGGAACTAGTGTGGGAATGCATTGGGTGCACGCGCTGCTCAGAAGTTACTGCAGTCACCGAGCAATTCTGCAGTGCACTCTGACTGTTGCTGGTCTGTTCTTATAGCTGCTGAACAGCTGCATCTTCCCTAATTGTGCTGTGAATTGTAGGTGGTGATTACAGCAATGAACATCAAGGCAGAAAAAGTAGAGAGACTACAAACAGCTTACATAAAAATGCCTATGTTGAAAACATTTGTATAACAGTATTTGGAATTAAGAGGATTTGTATAATATTGTAAAATTGGTTACCAAGTCCCCTATTTGACACACAGAAACTGAACTAGGGTGATTTTACTGACCTCTGTGGTAAGCAATGTCATTAAACGAGTGTAGTGGAGTGAAGAATCAACTTTTATACCTAGTAGTAGAGCAGTTGTGTTTATTCCTGAAGTCTCCACATCAATGAAAGCCTCAGTGTGGTAAATTTCTTGTGCATCTCTGATTTTCTTATTACCTAAACTACTATAAATTATTCTATGATTCTAAAACTACTTTGTGATTTTATAAAATCACATGTAGCCTAACCGAAAATATCAAAGCTGCACTGGGATGGAACTACTTTCAAATTTAAATCCATGTCTGACATTAAAGGGACTTCCTTTCACTTGTTGAAAAAAATAATGAAAAATCAAAATTGATACAGAAATCGAAATCAGCAATAGATATTTCTTACGGGGGAATCACATGTACAATATGGATTTCTTGTAGATATTCGAAATCCCGAAGCAAATCTTTATATGATTGTCTGATACTCTGCTTTCAAACGTTGTTACCACATCAGTCATACACACATACCCTCACTTATCAGACGAATACTTTAAAACCAGATACTAGGAAAAGAACCAACCTTGTGGGAGTTTTGGGGTCTGGATTGGCTCTGGGAGCTGGTGTGGAAATGATGCCTGCTTAGGGTAGGTATCCCAGGGAGGGAGGCTGTGAGCCTTGTCCACACTGAAAATTCTTGTCAACATTGCTTTGATGTTAATTCCAAGTTACTGGTTGCTTTCCTATGCCTTACTCACAGAATTACGTCTGATGCATTTATTATCCTTTTCAAAATACTGTTTTGAAGCATTATTTCTTATAAAGGAATTTGACCTACAGGTTTGCGTACATTTTATTTCTGTTATCTTCAGGGATGCCTTGGGGTAAATAAGACTGTGTAATGAAAATTTAAACTGATAAGACTGTGTAACGAAAAATTAAACTACTCTTTGCTTAGTTTGATGCATGACTTTTCAGAAAGTGAGTGGCTGTAGCAATACCACAGGTGTGCTGTCAGGAGTGGTAAGGCGTTGCTGTAGTGCACTACACAGCTCTGTTTATTTACTAGTGATGCTCTCCTGCTAGAGGGCAAGTAATTAATTCTGAGTAGTAATAAATGTCACTGAAGCACAACAGAAACTGTGGAGATGGAGATGCTAAGTTGTAGCAATTCTTTCCTTGCCTAGATGCTTTTGGCTAGGCAAACCAAACTGGTAGGAGGTTGTATCTATTGCCTGGTGCTGTGATGCTGTCTTCCCTTTATTCCAGGTGTTCCACCACAATTGTGAAGTGGCCTTTTAGAGTAATTCCTTTATCTCAGGATATCTTAATTACGTAAATTAATCTTATAATTCCTATGCATCTCTCTCATAAGATTTATTTTATTTTATCTATATGCTAGACACAAGTGCAACTACGAGACCTTATTTACTTAAGGCTTTTGTCCTGTGCCTGCGTTTGTGAGGAAGTGGTCCAACTGAAAAAAAACAAAAAGCAACATAAGTATTAAGTGACAATAAAACCTGTTTAAAAGAAGGCATGTACATCAGTGGTAGCATCTTTTTTCATACTGAATCCAGGCTTGACTCAAGACTTTTTAATTAAGTAACTGGAATGAATTAATTTTACTAGGCAGTTATTTATAACGGTTAGTAAAAATTATTTATCTTCCTCACCAACTGTTAAAAATGTCGACTTTTTAATATTACATGTGGCATATATGACTTCTCAGTGAAGGCAGTGGTAGTCAGATTCAGTTTTCTTTAACAATATTTGGTATGAGCATGCCTTGAAGGTTAGGCAGTTAGATGGGTAAAATAAACAAAGGTTCAATTTGAACAAATGTAGTCCCAAGGCTGTCATAAAACCCACTCTTAGGAACTGTGAGAGAGGAAAAGGTAAACCATGCTCTGTTTGACTTGGCTATTACAATGTTTAAACCTCTTGTAATGCAGCTTTGTCTTTGGGAGTCATTTGATACAGCAAAAAAAACATTCTGTAGTAAAGCTAACCAGCAAAATTAAATTGAGAGTTTCTTTAATTCTTCATCCTCGTTCTTTGCCATTACATTGCTTTGTTGATGCTGCCTTTATTGCTGACTTGGGAGTGAGTAGATTAAAGATAACTGGAAAAGTATCCAGTAGCTTAGCTATAGGAGAATAATTCGGGATTTGGTAATCGGACAGAATGAGCCTGCTACACCAGTGTAGCTCATCTGTTGTACAGCCCAGAAGACTTCATTCTGAAATTATTTCTACACTTCCCAAATCTGCTTATGTGTATCACACCCAAGAAGTGTCAATGAGCTTATCAAACATAGGTTTTACTTTTAAAAATATATCAAAAGTTCCCATTTAGCACTGGAGCATATAGAGAACTTTTTCACTATCATCTACTTTCAGTTGCAGCCTGTGCACCAATAATGACATCAGGTAGATACGGCTTTGCTTCTCCAGCTTCAGATGGTAGGATGCAGTGTCCTTTCAGTCATCTGTCTGGTCCATCACAGCACTGCATTTTTCTCCTTCCTGAAGAACGTTAAGCAGTGTTGCACACTGCAGTTTGCATGCTACTATAGCCACTACAAGACTCAGCATTGACTGCCACTTTGACTGCAGGCAGCCTTTAAAATTCTGAAAGTTTTCTGTAAGTGGGAAATAGTTGATTTGTAATGATTGTCATCTGTCAGTCCCAGTCTTTATTTTGAGTTTTCTAAGTTTGTATTGCAATGTAGTGAACACATATATGATCGTAATGACTGGAATTTAATGTCCTTGTGTTTCTCTTTTCCTCAGAAAATTCCTTAGAATTGTGCTTCATAAAACATTAGTCCCTCTGTGATTAAAGAAAGATTTTTGTTTAGGGATTTTGTACATAAATGATGGTATATTGTTAAGAAAAATACAACTAAAGTCTCATCTTACTCTTTAATAAAATCACAATGGAAAGAACACTACCCAAACACTATGTGTATTTCCTATTTCACTTGACACGCTTCCTCACAATGTACTGAATAATTAAATATCACTATAAAGTTACATTATTTTTTTTAATAAAAAGATGTAACAATCTACATCATACATAGTATTTACTGAAATTAGTGCATTTGTACCCCCACTGTCAGACTTGAGATTTTATTTTAAAGGAACAAAGAAAATATCGTAAGACTTAAATAGCTAATGTAGCACAGTTGGTTTGAGCTCAGCATCCAGCTTCATGACAAGAAAGAGTGAATTTTACTTTCCAGATGCTGTGAGTGAAAGAAGGATTTCAGTCTTCTTGTTCTCTGGTGTCAGTATTGACGAATTACTGGCAGAGACCGTATCGATGCTTAGGTGTTCTCCACCGCTTCAGGTTTCTTGTCAACTCAAATCATAGAGGTCAGTGTAAAGATCTTAAAATTTTAGCCCTGCAAAAAAATACCAGGCAAAGGAAGAGATGATGTTGTTGCTAATCAGTTTCTTAGCTGTCCAGTATAAAATGAAAGAAACATCTTTGATCTGATCTAAGGAGAAGGTCTGTCGTGGTTTTCTTGAATATCTGTACACTGGTCTCTGCAGACATTCTCTGTATTTGAACGTCATGAACAATTTTAACTCAGCCAGTTTAAGGACAGCATGATTACAGCATAGACTGGTACGAACTAAGGCATTACATTCCTGTGTGTGGAGCAATCCTGCTGTAGCAGCCAGCACTCAAATGCATTCTTTCACCATTTCAGAGGGCTAACAGAGCGCGCTGCTACTGACCTGTGTGAACTGGTTTAGGAGTTAGTAAAGGAGGAGTGAGGGGAAACTTCCAGTAACCAGTATTTAGCTAGAAAAGCTGTGTGGTTTGTAGCGAAGTGATGAATGTTGAACCCTGCATGTCTCAAAGATTTTAAAACTGTCTCATTATTTTTGTATTTTAATCCATTAGGAGTCGAGTCAGGGTCTCTTGTAAAGCCTAAATGCTGGCATTCCAAACTGTTAACTTTGACACGTAGCTATTTGATTAGCTCTGTGTGGAGCTTTGTGAGTGTATTTGAATGGAATGTAAAGTACATAGAGCAAATATGTTCTTAGGTTGAATGTTTTTCTCAGAACAAAGAAAAACTAAACATTAATAACTCTGATCAGTCTGAATTTCAAATCCTTTTACTCATAAAGAATGTGTACTTTCAGATTATTCTGTTAACAGCTAGACATAGTCTATGTTTTCAAGTTTGAAAAACTGATTTTATTTAGAGTCCAGTTATGACTGCTCATTCCCCATGATGTTTAACTTCAAAATAACATCAGATTAGTTTCTGTTTCCTGGTATCATTCTACATTATCTAAACCACACTGAGCTACATTGTCTCCTGCTGATACCAGCAGGAACATCTTGGACTATGTATATGTCTTCCCCTAGCTCCTTATTTGGTTCCTTTTGATTTAAACAGTGTGGCTGGTATCTGATCAATGCAATAATAGTCAGTATAGGAGGAAAAATACCTTTCATATAAAGAAAAAATACTCCTTGGCTGCCTAAGACATCTAGACAGTCAAAACCATCCCCTCTGAGCTTCCAGTTACAAACTCAGGCTCCTCAGTGCTCTTGTGAACTTTGGTAAGTGGCATGTCTGCTATGGAAAGTCCCCAGGTTAGTGGAAACTTTGAGGTACAATTCTATCACCTAAGTCTATTCCAAATGCTGCATAGTCTAGCACTTTAAAAGGTTTTATAAACTCAAAACCAATTTAGACAAAACTTTTTCAGACAAAAATCAGAACTATGCACTCTTTAAATAGGATAGTATAGAATAAGAGAAAAGAGACATGAAAGTGCATGTTAAATAAAAGTTCTCTACTTGCTCTTTCCTGCAAAACACAGTACTGTCCTCTAGGTTTGCACTTTGCCCCACAGTCTTTCCTTGGTTATTGGAACAAACTTGACAGAGCCCCTGAATGTCCCCTAGAAAAACTTGTTTTGTTTTCTTTTTAAACTGGGTTTGGAGAGTTGGCTGTATGTTTGCTTGCTTATCTTCTCAGCAGTCTCCCATTCTCTGCTTTTATAGCAGGCTCCACCTTGCTGTGCCTCTCATTCTTTTTCTCTCTTTCTTTATAGCAGAACATAACATACAAGACACAATACACTGCAAACAGATAAATGAGATAGCATCTATTGCACCATTAAACCAGATTGCAATTCTGCAATAAAGATTCCTTTGTAAAATAATTCCAAATTTATCTCAAATCTACACGTCCTGAATTTTGTGGCTAATCATTAGTTGATATACATTTACTTATTTTTCCCTGTGGGCCATTTGAACCAAAGGCTTGTCAGTTCTTAAATAGGTAAGTACAACAATCAAATTATGTGAATTGTTGCCTAATAACTCCCAAGGACTTGGCAAAAGGCTGTCAGACTTTTCTACATTTCTAAAGCGGGGTCTTAGGACTTACTGTAATATTGGCACAAATCTATCTAAAGTTACCATTAAGATGTTAGGGATGAAGTTGTGAGGAAAACCTGCTTTTCATCTATAGAAGGTGATAACTTCAAGGAAGTTATCTGTAGAATCCCTGTAGCAGTTGTCCATCTTGGACACTGGTGAATGATAAAAGACATTCGTGAAATCAGCTGTGGTGCAGGTAATGGTTGTCCAAAGTCTAGCTTTCCACATAACCACTCTTATTTGATGTTCACTGCACTGGTCTTAACCTGCTTCAATAATGAATACTGTAATGTGAAGTGAGAGCATGCAGAAGGGGAAAAGCACAGATTTTCCAGGTCCTCCCTATGAAGAAACTTTTTAAAGTTTCTTAACCATTTTCTACATCTGGGATGCATGTCCTGGAAGAATTAAAATTTGAGTGCTGCCTATAGGTACACAGTTGAAAAAACTGTTCATTGAGAACCAAATTCTCCTGAACAGGATGCACAGAAGACATCCCTTCAAAAGAAAGCTCTGATCATCACAACCCAGAAGTTACAGTGAGTAGGACAAACTGTAATAGTCTCCCAAGTCCCAAGGTACAGTTGATGTTACTTTGCAGTACTTCTTCGTTTCCAAACTAGCTTCTGAAGCACTATATAGCAAGTTATTTACTAGATCTGGTTAAAAAATAAAAACAAAACCAGCATTTTCTGTCATCACATTTGACTTGCATGGCATTTAACACGCTTTTCATGTAACAAAACTGCAGTTGAATTCAAAATGCATGACAGAGACTTTCAGAAGCATGGTACTTATCAACCTGAGAAATGAGTTTGTGAATTCATAAGTCCTTGGGCAGTGTTCATGAAAATAAAATGGGATTTCATACTTATGTAATGAGTTAATTTCAAAAATAACAGCACTTCAGCGGATACAGGGTGCACTGTGTGAGAAGACACATAGTCCTGAACATAGGACTGCTTGACTTGTAAGTCTCCTCTTACAACTTCTCAAACACCCAATAGGCCTAATGTTCAAAGAGCGTGCAAAGCAAGTATATTCTTCCCCAGCTATTCAGTGTATTGTTACTTGGTTTTAATTTTGTCTTGAGGAGAGGACATAACAAGAGGGAAGCAAGCAGATCAAGGTAGTATCTGGTAATGACACAGAAGCATACTTACGTTCATGCAGGTATAGAGATACAGCAGAGTATACCTCATGCTGTATCACATACATGTATGTCCAGCAGTTAATCTTGTTGGACATAGTTCCCATTTTCTAGTGCAAGTTCTGTTTGCATTGAAAAAACCTGACAGTACAACTTGCATAGTTTCTGCATAGATGGCTTTGTGCTGATGAAGGTCAGAGTGTACACTGATATCAACTCAATAACTAGCAGCACATTAGGTTTTGATAGATATGGAAAGATTTGGAAAGATTTAGCTAGATAGGTGTAGCTTTGTCTTTCCTGGTGAATAATCTGTAGCATCTATGCTGATCTTTTCCTTCATCAAATACAATACAGTGCAATATCGCAAGGCATTGAAGGCAGATAACAGTGTGCTTATCAATTAGCAGTCCCAATAAGACTAAAAGAAACTGTGGACCTGCTGTTGCAGTCCTTGAAAGAGTTTCCATTTTCCTACATTGGTTTTTCTTTTTCATGATCAGCCTTGATAAATTTTCCTGAAATGCTTTAGGAAAACAAAGCATATCTTTCTAGATCACCTGATTGCAATCTTAAATATTGCTTACTTTATTTATTAACCTGGTCTGAGTTTTAAGAGCTTCAAAGCCTTGCAATTAAGACATAAAATCTTACTAGGCAAACAAAACCTTGAAGTGCATTTTTCGAATGTTTCACAGGATCCTTTCCTCCCTCCCTCCTCTTATTTCAAGAGGCATGGTCGGCGTAGGCACCTCTTGACATACAGCAGAGTCTTGAGCTGACATTGTATCACCTTGGAATTTTAACATCTCAGGAGGAATTTGAACCCGAGGTGGTACCTTTTCAAACACGTAGTACTGCCAGGCAGAGACAGTCATTCAATGAGGGCGGTGGACTTCCAGTAAGAAAGGCCAGAATTGGCTGGATTTCAGCTTCCAAACTCTTTTGATATAGTCCCTAAACTCTTACTGCACAATTCTGCTTCTCTCCGTACTTGCTATGAAGTGTCAAGTCCAAAACTGTGTCCCCAGAATCGGAAAGGTTGTCTCTAATCATTCTGTTCTTCTGTCTTAATTATTTCTGAATACTTTGTAGATTCATGTCCAAAACCCAAACTCATTCAAAGTTCAGTGAGTGTTTATTCTTTGTTATTTGCTTGAAAAGATTGACTGAATTAATTGAGAAATCATGTGTAGCGATGTGCAAAATACGCAACTAACAGTTTTGATTCTGTAATGAGGTTTGTGGATTCAATTTCCTGTTTCATTGATTGTGCTCATTTCTAAACCCTCATATGATAAGGATTAAAATACTTCCATTTTCTAGGAAATAAAGGAGGTAGCACTAGGAACTAGAACAGAGACACTTTTTGAATATAAATATGGGCTGCTTTGCCCATGAATTGACTAATGCATTGCTCAATGATTCATTTGAAGCAGGAATCTGACAAACAAAAATACTAGACTCACAAAAGCTTTTATGTGCTACTTGAAAGACAGAATGGAGTCAGACCTTTTTTTGGTCTTAGACTTGATGGCATTGAAGGAATCAGAAGTCTAAAGAAACTAACAGAGAAGTACACGAGGAAACACATTTTCTTGCTGCCAGGAAAGAAACAGGCAAATATTGTTCTGCCTCTGGTTATTTTGCCAGTGATCAGCAGTGTAGACTCCCATGTGAGAAAGGCAGGCAGGGGACCAGCTTTTACTCTTCTCTTTAGCCCTCTCTCCTTTCTCTGCCACCCGTAACTTACATTCATAAATTGCCCTAATTTAATTCTGAAAGAAAAGTCCGTTATTTCAAAAGGAATGTTGCAGATAAAAATGCTGTTAAGGTAAACTGACACTCTAGTTAGTGTCTAGAATAGCTCTAAATTTTGCCTTGATCGGTTAGCGGATATGGCTTGTGTTCCACACATTTCCATAGTTGTTGCTCAGCAACTAATTCCCCTATTAGTTGTATTTTTAATTGCTTTCACCCAGCTGGGTTCTCCAGCTCCTTTCAGGTCTTTTCCACCAACTCTCCCAGTTCTCTGTCAGTATAGAAATGGAAAGTAACAGATACTGTTAACTACAATGGAGATTGAATTAACACTAGATTATTTTAATTAATTAATAGAAGAAAAAAAAATCCAAGTTTATATTAATTACATCTGTTCTTGTTTTTATTCCTGCATAGCTGACTTGTGCCACATTTACACAGATCTAACTATATTTGCAAAAATTTGCAGTGTAAATTCAGCTTCACAGTCAAAATATTTATCTGTCCAGAGACTTCCTCTTCATGACATTTTATAACTGTAGAGAATACATGTGAGATGGGTGTACCCAGAGACTCAACTCCAGCTTTATAAGTATTTTTGTCATTACTGTTGGAAAGATTACAAAAAGTAGATTTTTTTTGTTTGTTTTCTCTTCTTCTTTCAAGTGTCTTTGGCTTGATGATGGGTGATCTAATCCTTTACTAACTTCCCTTCAACAGTGCTTTCAGAAGAAAGACAGCAAATAAAAATCACTTGCTTCTGCCCTACTTCAGGTCCAGAGATTCTTTTACATTGCTAGCAGAATGCTAAAGCCTGTACTACTGAGGCAGATCAAAAGTTACCTTCCGTTCCTAAAGAAGCATAAATTCTCTCTAGATCTGAGAGAGGCTGTCAGAAGATTTTTTTCAATTACAACCTAGATTTATAATTTGAAGGTATGTGGTTCATAACAAGTTTGAGCCTGGGAAACTTGGAACTGAGTTTTAAATCACCTACTTCAAATTAATTTGCATTTATTTGTAATCCTTATTTAGTTACGCAACTTTATTAAAAGGACACATATTCTAATCTTGCTTACGCTGGCTGCATGACAGCTTAAGCTCTGTGGTATTAATTTAATGATAGAAAGGAGAAGAAAATCAGGTTCAAGGTATATGAGATTTAGACACACACGTAATACCTGCATCTGTCAGCAATATCTGCCTCATTAGCAGGCTTAAAACGTATACACATGGATTTTGTTTTCTTCTTAAGACCAGTACCACTCAGCAAAGGAATCATCAGCTAACGATATCTTCTGACAGCCAGCTCGGTGGGCACCACAGCAATTCAGATTTAAAATTGCAAACAAAACTTTCCTGCTTATACCCACAGTTAAATTCTTAGAGTATTGTAATTTCCAGGTATGAAATAACTACACTCCCAACTGTTAACCATTACGGGGTGAGAGTGCATGACCATACAGCACAGACCTTGCGTTGCAGACTTTCTATGGCTCATGTTGTGTAGAGTGTTTCTGAAATGTGATAAAAACGCATGTATCCACCTGTGCGTTTTCACTTTTGCCACCACCAGCAAGGATGCACTGCTACTAGTGAAAAGGAAGGAATCTGTAGGTGTCAATATGCACTTAACTATGAGTCTACATTTACTGAGTGGTAGAACCTGGTTCAAGGACCAGCTCTTTTCTATTTCCCAAGTGGGTGCCTATATTAACATAGGTAGCAGTGAGACATTACAATATTACCAGATGCCATTTTCAGCTTGGCAGGTGAGCTTTGTGCAGAACATCCATTTCAAATGTTCTGATATTGAGACTCTGAAATTCTGCGGCACATAGTTTAATATATTTGAAGAACAAAATGATCTTGCTTTATTGTTCTCAGACTCCAGCCAACACTACTAATCAGCACAAGAACTGCGTGCTAGGTTTTCGTTTCAAAACTCTGATGTTTTTGCCTTGCATTTGGTCTCTTCATTTGAGACCAACTGAACTCTTCCTTTTTTTGTGCTTATTTTCAAGCAGAAACATTACTTTATATTGGGGATTGGACTGGATGATCTTTTGAGGTCCCTTCCAATCCCTAACGTTCTGTGATTCTGTGATTCTGTGATATGTTTCCTCATGTGCAGCAGCAGGTGAAAAGTCTGTGAGAGAGACACACAGGATTTCTGAGGAAGCAGAGGAAATGACATCAGAAATAAACATTACAACACTCTCGGTCATGTCCTAATGCAGTGCTGGATCCTAATTTAAACTGGTCTATGTTAAATGCCTGTTACCATTCCCTCTTGTAATCAGCATGCTCTCAATAACACTGGTGCTTATGCAAACTATTACTAAGTTTTGAATATTTACAGTTTTGATTCTGTAGTGTCATACACCCACTTTTTAATGTGTAGATGGCTATACAAGATGTGAGGCATAGAGTAAACGGGCCTGGTTTTATTATTGCCTGTCTAAATTAGTAAAAAAGTAAATTTAACTAATTTAGTTTGGACTATTTTATTTTTTGCTCTTATGTGAAGAGGAACAGAAGCAGGACATGAAGTAATTGGAATTTTATTGTATTTGTGACAATTGCTTATTTGGTGCGTGATTTTATTCCTTCCTTATTTGTACTTCTGTTTACAACTACTAGTCACATCCTCGTTCCGTTTTCCTAAAATGGCAGTTTTTAAAACACAAAAAGGACAACTCCCCATGAATTACATCGTGATTTATACGAGTATTTCTAGACACAGTATTATTTAGCGGAAGACTATCAAGAGTGAGCCACTCATTCTCGTTTTTGCAACACTGCATATTAAACTAAGTGCTTCCACCCCATTGCTTAACTTCTAATTTAGTAAAAACAAACTAAGAAAATGCTTTTAGAGAGACAGTTCATCTCAGTGTATTTATCTCACTGGTTTTGGTCTTTCACTCTTCTCCGGATTTATTCTTTATTAACAGTGTCCTCCAAACCTGAAAGCAGAGCTCATGACTGAATAGCTCTGTACATACAATACCAGGGATACAGGGAAAACCAGTCATATTTCAGAAGTTCTTTTGCTGAGAGTTCTTGGCTTTGAGACAAATTTTGTTTTCAAATCACTGAGCCAAGTCTATGAAGTTTTAAGGGCTTGAAAATCATTTATGTGATGCAACTTGCAAAACTCAACCAATTAATTCTGCCATGGTTATAGCATATAATTTTGAAGAACAACGTGTCTTAATATACAAAAGAGAACTCAGCTAATACCATCACTGGGAGTTTCCACTAAGGAATTTGCCCCTTCCCACATATAAAAATAAAATATTAAACTAAGAAACATGCAAGTAATTTAAGACTATGAACAGCTCAAGTAGGTAATTCTTACATGTTTTAATATTAACTAATTTTAATAACATGATATGACTGCAGCAGGGACACTTTTTTCCATTATAGCAAGCCTTTGGAGGAAGGAAGCCTCTTATTAAAATGAACACAATGTTTTTCCTTGCTGTTGAGCATTTAGCCTCTTAGATTTTCTGGGAATCTTTTTTTTAAGGAACAGCATTCAAACTGAACAAGCAGTTTGCATCATGTTTGCAAACGGAATGGTGGAGCTGACCCAGTTGTTGCCGACTTTCTTCATTTTCAGGACCTGAAGTCTCGAATCCACAATCTCACAAGTATTTAAAATACAAACTGGATGTGAGCATTCCACATGCAGGCAAGACAAGGAAGCAAGTCAGAAAAGAGGTCAGGGCGGAGGACATCCAGCTCAGTCAGCTGTCCCCATCAGCAGAAGGCAGACACTTGGGCTCCTCTAGCCCAGGACTAGGTCGGTTGTTTTCTGCAGCCTGGTGAAAAAAGATTGTCTCAGCTTTAAATCCACAGATTCCTCCAGTTAGCAGCCTGCTTACCTGAACTTTGCTTAGAGATTATGCCAACTTTTTGTACTGCATTACTTTAACCCACATGAGGTTGTAGACACACATTCAAAACATAATAATGCTTGTACCACTCTCTGTTTTCTTCTTCCTTTCTCATTCTATATTTTCTACAACATTTCAGTCTGCTTTTCTTCAGACAGCTTTTGTTGTCCTCCAGATACACTTTTTGACTCTAAATCTTTCTTTATAGGGCCCAAGTTTTCATCTAAACCCTTGTTTGTAAAAGTCTATGTATGTCTACAAATCTCTGTTAATGATTGTCAACCACTGATGGGAAAACACCTGACAGGTATCACTCTGAGATTCTAGTTGTCAAAGGAGGTTTTATGGAACAGAAATCAAGACCACCTGAAACAGCAGTAAATCTCATTTACTTTGCCAATTAATACCTTAAGAATGAGCATGGTTCCCTTCTGCAGTTTGGCAGTAGTTCATAAAGATAGAGGGAACAGGGAGGGAGGAAAAAAGACATCTTCCTTTCTAAAAGGCTTGAGTGTCAGCTGGAAATCCACCTTCTTTTCCTCTCTTACACATCTCCTCTGTCTTGAAGTGAGCAGGCTGAAGGTTTGTAGCAATTGACTGTGTATGTGCTTACTTTCTGGGGGATGTTACTCACTGGAATTTTGGAGCTGCTTGGGATCTGTCTGTATATAGTTTCCATCGTGCTTCATGGCTGAGTATTTATATTTGGTATTAAGAATTCTTTACTGTTTTTACTTTGTTTTGTTATTTTGAGGTATCTAGTAGTAGACAAGTAGTTAGAGGAGTTTTCTGAGCTTAAATCAGGTACTGAGAAATGTATGGTACTGTTTCTAAATTCCAGTTTTCCGAAATACTCCTTACTCTTCTATTTTTTTCCTGCTCTGTTTGCTGACTTAATATATTGAAAGGCAGCATAATCTAACGCTTAAATCTGGGGAGGATTGGGATGACGATTTTACCTATCTTCAGGGCATAATTTTTGTCAGACTCACTTTACCTTCCTGTAACCTGGTGATACCTTTTATTTTCCTTTTCCCACTTGTTTCTTGCAGAAGTTGATTGAGGTTTGTTTAACTCCTTAAGTCCAGCTGATGAGAGAGGATGGTAGTGGGAGCCAGTGCCTGGAGGTTCCTTATATATATATATAAAAAAAAAAAGTATGTTTTTAGCCGAAAATTCAGGCAGTGGCTAGTGAATAACTTAAAATTTTAGAGCCATTTATCATTAAGGAAATATTGCTGACAGTCCCTATAAAAACATCTGTTCTGCTTCAGAAATGGGCTTGAGTTCAGCAATGAAAGCGGTGATACAGAATCTCTGCCACATTAAAGAGATGCCCGTAATTCGTTTTACAAAAGGCATGAGTTATACTGTCACCCCAATAACCCTGCCTGACACTCATATGAAGACTACAATGCAGAACCTATCTTGGCCTATTTATGCACCTCCATCAGTTTCCCACGCCTTCTGGAATGAAATTGGTAGCTAGCATAGTAAGTTGAAGTGGATTTAGAGCCACAGATAGCATTTTTAGTTTCCTTTCAGCTTCCACATAACCAGATAAACCACAATGACCTCTTCCAAGCATTTTGCATCTATTGGAGAGAATTGAAATCTCTTTCTGTAAGAGATCAGATATCTGAAATTTTCAGAATGGGGACAGTACAGGGGAGAGGGAGAATACAAAAGATGTGCACAACAGGGAGATGTTGAAATTAGTGGGATGATCCTTCATTATAAAGGGAGGTATTTCCTCAAAATATTTTTTTATCTGGGGTAATCCTAAAATTCCAGATGTCTTTTTATCAGCATGGTTCTCTGTGACTGAGGCTTTTTAGTATCACCTAAACATAAACAGCAGCTTAGTCTGAAATCTGTGAAAGTCGGTAAAGCTCACAAGGAGGCTTTTTGTAATCTTGCAAGCATTTTCCATCCCTTTATTAGGCAGAGAGGTGATGCTGCTACATTTTAAAGTGTTTGCAAGGATAATGAAATTCCTCGAATAAACAAATATGTAGTTTGAAATATGTTCCCGTGAATAACCAGTCACAGTCAGATAAAGATCTGTAAAACAAAAGCAGCGATGCTGGCTTTTCTCCCACAGTGGTCAGCAGAGGGCTTCTGTAGTGGGCAAGAAAGTGACTGAGCTAAACATTAGTACTTCAGTATGTGCTTTTAAAGTTCACCCTTCAACTAGAGGGTAAGACTCCTAATTCTTCTGTATTTGCAGATAGGTAACACTATACAGTGAGATGGACCTTATGATTCTTGATACATGATTAGGATTCCGAAGGTGTACTGCAAACAGCAAAAAAAAATTCTAAAAGAAGTACAATACATTAATAAAAGCAAATAATAATAATAATAAACTAATCTGCTAATAGTGAATATTCCAATGGCTGAAGATTGTAAGATAGCATCCAATATACACCTTATACTATGGCTATTACTAGATCAAAATGATACAAATCAATGAGGCCTAATAAATAACTGTACAGGTGAATTAGACAAGAGGAGAATTCAATCCAGTTCTTTTCAATGACCAAGCACTGACCTTTCATCTGGTGGTATAACTTCCTCAAATTAAACTTTCCCTTTTGTTTGCCCACAGTTTCATTTTTCTATCTTTCACTTCACCTAGAAGCCTAGGACTGGTTGTCTTTCACGTTACAGACAAGTAGAGGGAAGCCTGATTTAGTTCTTGTATTTGCTGAATAAAATTGCATGAAAAGAGCTTTGGGGACTTTAAATGAAATGATGTTACTCTGTTGTCCCTATTCAGACATTAAGTTCTGGAAGCATTTCACAGGACTGTCTTCAGATTTAATATATTAAAGAAAAATAAAAAGTAAATTCAGTGGCAAAACAAACTGAGGCTGATATCTTTTAAAATTCTTTAGGGATTTTTTAAAAATATATAATTATTTACAGTTGTACTTTTAATCCAAATCTACAAAAATATAACTATTAATAACTACAAATCTAAGATATGTGAGGTAGCCAAGATGTGAGCTGGAAGGAAAGAAGTTGTTGGTGCAGTTGAATGCTTACCTCAGTGCTGTAAGTGCTTTGTATGATTGGTGAGGATGGAAAGCAATACTGGAGAAAATTATTGATGCAACTTGAGATAAACTTATCTGTGCTGTAGAATTATATACCTTGATGTCATACATAAATTACTCCCATAAGGGGATATACTATTTAGGTGAACCACGATTTAAAAAGCCAGTAAAAAATTGTTCAGGCATTTCATAGAATCACAGAATGGTTTGTGTTGGAAGGCACCACACCTCCACCAGCCCAGGTTGCTCAAAGCCCCATCCAACCTGGCCTTGAACACTGCCATGGAGGAGACATCCACAACTTCCCTGGCAACCTGGGCCAGTGTCTCACCACCCTCACAGTCAAGAATTTCTTCCTAATATCCAGTCTAAATCTCTCCTCTTCCAGTTTAAAACCATTCCCCCTCATCCTATCACTGCCTGCCCTTGTAAGAAGTCCCTCCTCAGCTTTCTCGTAGGCTTCCTTCAGGTACTGGAAGGCAATGAGTAGTCCTTCTGATTCCCTTTGGTACTCAAGCCTGTTAAATACCATTTACTCTAGCCCTGAAATCAGTTAACATAAAGGGGTGGTTCTGGTTGGGATTTATTTAAAGTTTTCCTCCCCTGGAAATTACTGCTGTCCTAATCTGATCATAAAAGGGGTTTTGCTGTAACTGTGCTCTTCTGTACTTCACGTCCCTCATAATTTTCACTGAGCCTCTTCACTAAAGCACGAGTTTCTTACCTTAGATAGTTCACAAGTATCATCTCCTCATCCCTCTAATTACTCCCAGATGTTACCAGTGTTTCTGTTTCTGGTATCCTCAGTTCAAGAAGGACAGGGAACTGCTGGAAAGAGTCCAGCGTAGGGCTACAAAGATGATTAAGGGAGTGGAGCATCTCCCTTATAAGGAGCGGCTGAGGGAGCTGGGGCTCTTTAGTTTGCAGAAGAGGAGACTGAGGGGAGACCTCATTCATGTTTATAAATATTGAAAGGGTGAGTGTCACGAGGATGGAGCCAGGCTCTTCTCGGTGACAAACAATGATAGGACAAGGGGTAACGGACACAAACTGGAACACAGGAGGTTCCACTGAAATTGGAGAAGAAACTTCTTCTCAGTGAGGGTGACAGAGCCCTGGCCCAGGCTGCCCAGAGAGGTTGTGGAGTCTCCTTCTCTGCAGACATTCAAAACCCGCCTGGACGCCTTCCTGTGTAACCTCATCTGGGTGTTCCTGCTCCGGCAGGGGGATTGGACTGGATGAGCTTTGGAGGTCCCTTCCAATCCCTAACGTTTTGTGATTCTGTGTGATTCTGTGATCCTTTAAGGACATGGTCAGTCTTCTACTGCAGTTTATAAAATAGCTACATATTCATGAATTTTGCTTGGCTCCCTAGCCCTTCATTGTAAGAAATTACCACTTAAATAGGCTCTTCATCTTTATTAAAAAGCATGCAAACGTTCATCTCACAGTCTTCCTGTAGAATGTTTCAGTCCTTCAGAAATTATCCACAGGCTCACCCAAGCTAGCTGCTGCTATCTGGTAGGACAGTAATTACATTTGATTTGAATGTTTTCTCCTTGTTAGCAAATAATCTTTAAAACTGCACTAGTGTCAATAATCACAAATCTAATTTTTTTTTAAATGAGTTAATTTAGGCATTACAATCCAGGTCTTACCTATTCTATCAAAAATAAAGAATGATTTTATCTGTAAACCACTCTTCTTTTTTTCCTTCTTTTTTTAATCCAGTTTAACTGACAACTATAATTCTGGTTTGTATGTTTTGATGCATATCCTTTTGGTATTTATTATTTGTGGTAGCCAGAAGATGAAACTTGGTTTCTTGGTCCTTTAACTGCTCCCTGCTGATATTTTATAAGTTACTTTCTCTGATTCGTACCAGAATAAACAATGGTATATTCAATTTAAAGATGTTTAACAATGCAAATGTATTTCTGCAGAAAGACTGTAGGGAACGTTATTTCAGTATATTTGTGAACAGTCACAGAAAGATGTTGAAGGTCTTAGGACTGTGGTTTTATTTGAGGGGGGTTTAGCAAGCAAGAAACTAGTGAAGTAAGTGGAGTTTGCACTGCAGCTACCTTAGATTTATAAGTGGCTTTATCCAATCTATACACAGCTTAAAAATTTACAATTACATCAGTAGTTACATTTTTAATAGCCTACTGTAAGGGCAGAGAAGTAGAGAAATAGGCATGCAAAACACAAAAATATAAACTTGAGATATATCGGCTGATCAGTCTACAGGCACTGGCATGGATTAGCAAACCACGTCCTGGCCAAAGGAAGAAGAAATTCTTTCAATTTGGAGAAAAGACAATAGCACTGTCGGAAAAGAGCCTTCCATGCCAGCTGCTGCCCCAGGAGTTGGCAAGACCAGCTGTTGCTATTAATGTTAGAGGAGAAGCTTGATTGATAAATGCAGTTATTGTAACAGAAGATAAATAAGAGTGTCAGTAGGTTTCAACTAGAGATAATATTCTTGATACATCAGCAGTTCAGCTGTGAAAACAGTTGTCCTGTGAGCCAGAAAAAATACAGTAATTGATGAGTAGGAGGTAGGACTGCTTGGGGTTTTTTGTTTATTTGGGCTTCTCTGGTAAAAAGGCAGGCAGAAGTTGTTTGCCTTGCCTGATCCAAACAGGCTTCTAAGAGAAGAATCATTCCATGTTCTGTAGGGGCTTGCCTGGAAGTACCTCAGAAACTCAGAGGGAAGCAGTGTACTTAAAAGCGACCTTCACAGTTTAGACTTTATAATTCATGGCAAATCAGGTCAGTCAGTGGGACTCTATGATCAGTTGTACTATTGCTCTGTGCTTATTTTGGCTCGCTTTGGAAAGAGGCAGGAGGGATTCTGATCTCTGCAGAAGCTGAAATGTGTTTTGCTTAAGAAATAATAGGAGTTATATCTGATGGCTAATTTATAGAAGCAGTAGATGTGCTGAAGCATGAGATACAGGAAAAAAAGCTACATGTCTAAGTGACAAAACACGTCAATCTGTCCTAGAGCTGTAATGTCACAAATATAAGCATTGCACAGGCTAAAATCACTGCACGTGTATAGTCATCTTCCATTTGTGCTTACCATTATGCTTTTGTAAAACAATGACTTTCAAAATCCATTCTTCTTCAGTACGAGTTTGCTATAACAGAATAACAGTACTATATAAATATTTCAGTCACGTACAAGTAGGATTTTTTTCCACTCTCTTTGTATCAGAACCATGTGAAACAGAAAGGAAAAGATGTTGGTCTTTTACATTAATGTTTTATTTTCAGTTATTTTCAAAATCAGGCAATATTCTGGCCTGTTAGTAGGCCAGAATAATTTTTCCTGTGTTTGTCTTCCAATAACCTGTATGAAGTCACAGATTTTTCTCTAGCTTTTGCTTTCAGGAAATGTAGTCCATGCCTCTATAAAAACATAAATGCTTTTTGAGGTTTTAGGATTTCTTTAGGCTTCTACTTGAGATGAAAAGAATTTATAGTATTTATCCAGTAATAATTTTCTTCCATTTGTCTCCTTTATTTCTGCTAGTACTTCCTTAGACATCTCCAAGGAATCCCACTACTATTTTAGGGATTTATTGTTTTTAAAGTCTCTTTATTAATTTGTTTTTCTCTGTTTATCACATAGTCGGTGCTTATTTTACCTCTAATGTCAGTCATACTTCTCCTGTTCCAGTGTTTGACAACCCTTTGGGTAGAAAAATTCTTCCTAATATCCAATCTAAATGTCCCTGGGTGTAACTTGAGGTCTTTTCCTATTGCTTGTTACTTGGGAGACGACAGCAACGTCCACCTCACTACAACCTCCTTTGAGGTAGTTGAAGAAAGCAATAAGGTCTCCCCTCAGCCTCCTTTTCTCCAAGCTAAACAACCCCAGTTCCCTCAACTGCTCCTCTTAAGACTTGTGCTTGTCACCAACTTCGTTGCCTTTCTTTGGACATGATCCAACACCTTGATGTCTGTCTTGTAGTGAGAGGCCCAAAACTGAACACAGTATTTGAGGTGCAGCTTTACCAGTGTTGAGTACAGGGGTATGATCGCTTCCCTACTCCTGCTGGCCACACTGTTTCTGATACAAGTCAGGATGCTGTTGGTAGTCTTGGCCACCTGGGCACACTGCTGGCCCATATTCAGACAGCTGCTGACAAATACCCCCAGGCCCTTCTCTGCCATGCAGCTCTCCAGTCACTCTTCCCCAAGCCTGTAGTATTGCAAGGGGTTGTTGTGACCCAGGTTCAGGACCTGGTACTTGGCCTTGTTGGACCTCATACAGTTGCCTTTGGTCCATTGATCCAGCCTGTCCACATCCCATTGTAGAGCCTGTCTACCCTCCAGCAGATCAATGCTCCCACCCAACTTGGCGTTGCATGCAAACTTACTGAGAGTGCACTCAGTCCCCTTGTCCAGCTCATTGATAAAGATATTAAACAGAAATGTCTCAAACACTGAGCCCTGGGGAATGCCACTTGTGACTGGCTGCCAACTAAATTTAACTTCATTCATAAAAGCTTTTTGGGCTTGGCCATCCAGCCAGTAATTTTTTTAACCCAGCGAACAGTATACCCATCCAAGCCATGAACAGCCAGTTTCTCCTGGAGAATGCTGTGGAAAATGGTGTCAAAGGCTTTACTAAAGTCCAGGTACACTACATCCACAGCCTTTCCTTCATCTACGAAGAGGGTAACCTTGTCATAGAAAGAGATCAGGTTAGTCAAGCAGGGCCTGCCTTTCATAAACTCATGCTGACTGGGCCTGATCACCTGGTTGTCCTGTATGTGCTACCTGATGGCACTCAAGATGATCTGTTCCCTAACTTTCCCTGGCATTGTGGTCAGGCTGACAGACCTGTAGTTCCCTAGATGATCCCTCCAGCCTTTCTTGTAGATGGGCATCATGTTTGCTAACCTCCAATCAACTGGGACCTCCCCAGTTAGCCAGGACTGCTGATAAATGATTGAAAGTGGCTTGGTGAGCACTTCTGCCAGGTCTCTCAGTACCCCTGAGTGAATCCTGTCCAGACCCATAGACTTGTGTGTGTCTAAGTGGCATAGTAGGTCACTAACCATTTCCCCTTAGATTATGGGGGCTTCATTCTGCTCCTCCTTTTTGCTCTTTTGATGACTTCTGATAAATCTAAATGTTATCTAGGCTAGCTTGTATCCTGAGTGACATCTGAAGTTCTAATCTTGGCATGTTGATAAAATAAGAAAAAAAAAAAGAAAAGAAAACAAAACACCAACATAATTTTTGTTATAGTGAGAAATTTATTTGAAGTCAGTAAGTAGCAGCCAGTTGACCCAAGTGGGATCGAAGTAGGCTGAAGCCCAAGGAGTTGCTGACCACTTGAAATAAAATACTAAAGCAGTATGACAAAAGAATGAGCTTGTACCTCATTGCTGTAGCAAGACAAGTAGACTTATCTTACCAAGGTGGCACATTTTCCATTAGAGAAACTTTTTATTTACTTAGCATAATGCTGATTGAGATTCATAGCCTCACCGAGACACTTCTGGGTGTGTACTCCTATAATAAATACACACATTCCACTTCAGATGGAGAGCTCTTGGTACTAATAAAGAAAATTATCAAGACAGTATTTATTGCTTAATGACACTTGTTTGCGTGTGCTGCATCTGCTCATAGATACTACCTTGTCCTTCCGTGGAAATTGCAACAGACCGTTCCAGAGATAAGTGTGGGTGGGTGCACGTGGAGAGTTTCTCTCCAGTCTTGTTTCATGACTCACACAAGGCCATGTTGCAAAGCAAAGTGTGGGGACTCAAGAACACCTTTTTGTTTATTTTTATTCCCTTTGAGTGAGCTGATAGTAATGTATTCTAGACAGATCAGGGCTTATCAAATCCACGTGCCCCAGCCCTCCTCATCTTGGGGAACAAGGTGAGAAATAAGGACTAGTTTCACAGCAGCAAAAAGACTGTGTGACTAAAATAGATGCTGTAGTGACAATTGCTTGATAAAATGCAGCTGAGTCACACCCTCAACACACCCCTCTCTGTAAATTGTAGAGTCTAGCCCAAAATGCCTGGCTGCAGTTTGTTGACTTAAGATATGCTCTAAGTTTTATTCCCTTGTGTGTTGTTTGTCGTGCAGTTCTCTCTATCT
>NW_010196964.1:59211-89109 GCF_000695765.1 Mesitornis unicolor
TCTTCAGAATTATCTGTTTTGTTGCTTGCTTTGGCAGTGATCTCCATAGTTGGTGGTATGGTTTACTCCGTGTTGTGGTTTGTGTGGGGTTTTTTTGTTTTTCTCTGAAGTATTGCAATTGCTATAGCTGGTCATGTATGTGCCCTTCCTCAGAATGATTTCCTGCTCTCCAGGAGGGGGGTCAGGCGGGCAGATAAGGGTATATTATAACTTTAAAAGCCTATCTTATTACATTTTCTACTGTATTGGCAGTTCAAATTAACCATAGTGGATACTATTTAGCTAGTTTCACAGTGATATGTATATACCAAATAATCACAGGGATTTCACGGTTCTCAGCCTTTCATAGCAATGGGAGATTAAATAAGCTTATTTTTTTAAATACAACTTTCAGATTAGTCATGTAGCTAGTAAAAATGGAGTATCCGAGTACCTCACCTCTAAGTACTTGAGAGTGCCTGTTGCTGCGGTAGATAGAGAAGCAATGAATCAGATGACTGCTGAATCATTCAAGTTACAACAAAGGATGGTTAAAAGGGGTAATCAGGACTTGTCCTGAAATAGGCTGCTGTGGCAGCAATCCAAATCTTAACCAGGCTAAATTGTAACAAAAAAAGGACTTAATATAATCCTGCTGTTGATTTAATTCCTAATTTATATTGTTGTCTTTGCAGTGCCTAGTGAATTTCCTTTTGTGTTCAAGTATCTTCCTGTCAAAAGATTAGTCAGTGTAGTCTAACTATGAATATAGCTGCCAAAATATGCCAATGGTAATACTTTAAAGACACATATCAGAAGAATTCTAACAAATGAGATTTTGTTATTATACCACTTTACCCTTGATTTTTAATTTCATGTTAATACTTTGTATGCTTTCCCTAAAAGCTTTGATAAAAGGGCAACAGTCAGTATACTTGCTATGAGTGTAGGCTAGTGATGAATATACTATTATATTGGGGTGTATATAAAAAAAAGTTGGAACATAGAGCTGAGGGAACTTTGACACTGCTGCAGATACCAAATCATGTAATCTTTCATAAAATACTTAATTTTGTGAAGAACGGTCGGGTTTTTTCCCCTTCCCACTATAGGACTGTTCTAAAGTGTGGTTACTGTCATAGCTACTCAATTCCTTTGAGAATAAGCCCAAAAGTACCGATGGTTATCTTATAGTCATTTGTTCTTGGGCTTAAATTTGGTTTTAACCTGAACAGTTTTTCTTCTGTGCACTTCCAAGCTATGATCTCTGTATGTGAGTCTTATGTTACTTTAAAGAAGCAAAGATCTTTATTATTACTTATTTCTGTCAAATGGGATCTCTGTTTCCCTGATACTAGCTCCTTTTTGCACTTGTGGAACCTTCTATTCTTTTATTAACATAGGTGACCAGTATTTTTCCAATAACCCAGATGAACACTTGCACAAAGGCACTAATACGTCTCTGCTGGAATAACCCTTCTGATACAAAATAGGGTCACATATCTCATTCACACTGGCAACAGTCTGATAGCCATAGTGTCTGATTGCCATTCTGTGGGCATTTCATACTACAGTTTGTTTGCAATAAGGCCCTGTTTTATGACAGAAGATTTTGGGGGTTTGGTGGTGCAGGATTAACTAAACCTCTGGAGTTTTGGTGGTTTTTTTGTTTGTTTTTCCCCATCTGTCTACTCTAAAACTTTACAAAATATTAAGGTAGGATTTAATGGCCAGTACTGTCAATTTACCATTCTATGTAGAGTAATGAGACTACTGACCTGCTAGATTTGCTAACACTATTATAAAAAGGGAGAGAGATATATTGGATTAATTAGCCATAATTTTTTTTTTAACTTGCTTGCCATACATTACCTAAACTCAGCTCAACAGTTCTGGAGACAAAACCCAGCATTTCTGATAAAGTAACTATAACATAAAGAACATAAAGCTTAGTGACTGCTTACAATCTGATGTGAGTATCTTTAAGAGCTGTTGAACTATGGTGGTGGTGTGTATTAACCCAGCAAGCAACTAAACACCATGCACTCAGTCTCTTGTTCCCCCCCTTCTAGGTGGGATGGAGAAGAGAATCAGAAGAGTAAAAATAAAGAACTCATCTGGTTGAGATAAAGACTAACAATTAAAATAAACCAAACTGAAATAATAATATCAATGAATTGTAATAAGAATAGGAACAACAATAATAAAGCAATTTAAGTTACACTCAGCTCACAAACAGCAGTCGCTGGCCATGTGTCAATGAAAATGTGACAAGGAAGGGGTAAGCCTCAGGAACCAAGATGGGCTGCCATTATGAAGTAGAAGATCAAAGAGGTCGCCCCCACAAACTCCCCAATTTATAGTGAGTGTGACATCTGTGGGATAGAATAGATTTTTATTTGTCCATTTGGATCATACCCAGATCATCTGTTCTGGGTCACCAGTCCCAGAAAATCCTGGGCCACCTGTCCCAGAAAATCCTGGGCTTTCACTTCCTCTCCATTCACTTGTGCAGAGAAAAGAAGAAGGAGGAAAAAACCCAAATACCCAACCCACAAAAAAACCAACAATGACGACCAAAAGAAACTATGAACACATGATTAGGCAGAGACTGGAAAACAAACCTTAAGATAATATATAAGCATCTTACATTATCAACATTCCTCTTGGCATAAATACGAAGAAAAGTCTTACCAGTTACTGTAAGGAAAATAACTCTCTCCCAGCAAAACCAGGACAGGTGGCTACTTCGAATGAATATATGTTGAATATGAAGTCTCACAGGAAGAATTAACCATTAATGCTGAATTCACCTCAGTTATGTGGATGAACAGGAAGAATTAACTATTAATGCTGAATTCACCTCAGTTATGTGGATTGCTTAGTTTGGGGAAGAGGAGACTAAGAGAAGACCTTATTGCTCTCTACAGCTACCTGAAAGGAGATGCTGGTCTCTTTCCATGTAACCAGTGACAATACAAGAGAAAAGGGCCTGAAGTTGCACCAGGGGAGGTTTAGATTGGTTCTTAGGAAAAATTTACTTACTGAAAGAGTGGTCAAGCACTGGAACAGGCTGCCCAGGGAAGTGGTGGAGTCACCATCCCTGGAGGTATTCAAGAAGCACATGGATGTGGGACTCCAGGACGTGGTTTAGTGAGCACGGTGGCGTTAGGTTGACAGTGGACTTGATCTTAGAGGTCTCTTCCAACCTTAATGATTCTATGATTCAGTTATGAGGACAATAGAATATTCACATGGTTTGTCTTTATACTTTTAACTTAAAATACTGAGATTAGAAGTTTCAGTTTCACCTTGCCTCCTTTTCAGTCGGTGGGGGTAGAGCAGGTCTTGCTCTGAATGGTCCTCCAGAGTAGC
This sequence comes from Mesitornis unicolor, assembly GCF_000695765.1. NCBI lineage: Eukaryota > Metazoa > Chordata > Aves > Mesitornithiformes > Mesitornithidae > Mesitornis > Mesitornis unicolor. The sequence goes on from NW_010196964.1 coordinate 62,566, forward strand.
TCAACTTAAAATTAATGGTTATAAGGGGAGATGAAAGAGAGTAGCCTTCTAATTTAGGCTCAAGTTGAATGCTAATTAATCTAAATACACACATATGTTTAATACACTTGTTTTACTGCAATATTGACTTTATTTGTAATGTAAGGCAGGGCTCACCAGGCAGTCAGGTATGACTTCAGTGCTTTGTGTGCCGTTCCACAAACTCAGCTAGACCTGTGAGGTATGTTGAAAAAAGAGTGTGGTAAGAATTCAGAAGTTTGGTCTGAAGCTTTCAATGTCAAAACTCAAAACCATGTGTCCTTTATGAACCAGTTGAATTATATCTACAGCCAAGAAAGAACTTACTCGTGTAAGATAAAATTATGCTATCACTACATGGCTTATCTTTATAAAGTCTTGAAACTTTCTCAGAGTTACAGATGTGTTAGAGAATCTTCTATCCTTATCTTCTAGAATGTCTGTAGGAATCACCTGGCGGGCAGACAGAACATAATTTGGAAACATTTGAAACTAAAACAGATTGGTTCTTCAGTCTTGTAGATTGCTAACTGCAAATTCTCATCAGTATGAAAATGATGCCGCTTCAGAAGTGAGGGAGAGAGAGCAACTGCAAGATGTTTCAGGATGCTTGCAGGACGCAGGGGAGACAGCTCTTGCTTTGTTTCTGATGGTGAAACACTGTGATCTTGGTCCTTTTGCTAGAGGAAGATGTTTAACTCCAGAGTCTTTTCAGTTCAGGCAGTGAGGAATACATGCTAGAAGACAATTGCTTTACTAAGGCTTTACTAACTGGCTTTAGTCACTACTATGAAAAGCACTGTGGAAGTACTTACTGAAATTAACTTTGTAAGCAGTGTAGGTAGGGTATTGCTGCAAGATACAGTCTGCTATGATGGTACTTGTTACACACAGAGGGCTATACTGTAACTGCTATGCTTCATGGCCTAATGGTGAGGAGAGAAGATGTAGAGAAGACAGTTACACCAACTCCTCAGTCTTGGTATGTAGTAAGAAAGCAGGGGTAGTGGTAAAAAGTGAAGTAGAAATAGGGCTTTGGAGATGACTATGTGTGTTAAGTGGTGTTTCTAATACTGATTGGGGTTAAGTATGGCAGGTCACATGCAGATACTGTCTATAATGAGCACAGTGGGCACAGAGTAGAGAAGACAAAACTGGAGGACATAACTGCACTAAACGCTACTCAGCGGCTGAACCTGTGACCATGCAGCTCACAGTGGACAATGTCATTTTAATGACTGAATGTGGCAAAGAAAGTGAGCTGTTCAAATATTTAAATTACAGATGTCAAGATTTTTTTTAAACCCTCTACTGATATTAGAAGGGGGAAGGTTTACTCAGAGATGTTAGTATGCCTGTAGATAGAAGTCCTTTTCCAAGGTGTTTTCAAGAACATGTAAGTGAATACTTATAGCAACTTAATGATTTTCCAAATGAAAATAGTAATATTGTGGAAGTGATTACACTACTCCACAGACTCTTTTATTTGGAATTAGAAAATAAATTCTTACACCTAGTGTAAATGGTGCAACTGCTTACATAAATACTAAGGCAGTGATATTGCCTGTGAGAGCTGAGAATGCTTCCTCTGTGGTCAGCTTTCCAAGACCAAATTGAAAAGAACAGTTTACTTTCCCGGTATGGTTATTCCAGAAAATGATGTCACAGGGATGGCCAGGTCAGTGGATCACATCTCTGAACTGAACTGTCAGTCTGACACACGGCTTTCTAAATGGGGAGATTTGCACAGTTTTCTCAGAAATGTGTACACGTGTTTTCATTTAAGTAGCCTTCTTCTACTATCGGTGTTCTGTCCTATAAAAGCAATACATGCGAAACAAAACTAAATTGGGGAAAGTATCACAGTTTCAGAGCATCAGCAGATTCAAAAAACAACATAAAAATCTAAAGTCATGGTTTGTTGTTTTTTCATATAATTATGAAAAAATTATATTTCATATAATTATGATGCTCAGATGAACCAAATTAATGGTAATTCTGTTACCTTCAGCAGTCGTACAACTTCACATGAGCTGAAAATTTGATCCAATATGTTAAAATGGCTCTAAAATGTCAAAATAGCTCTGTAGTTGTACAGCCCTTTGAGGTTCTTATTACACCATTCACTTTTCAGCCATTCTTTCTCTTTGGTCCTTTTCAAACTCAACTGTCAAACACTTGTAATTAGTGATGCTCATATATAAGTAAGAGTATAAAAAAAAATACTAAAAAAATATATGTTTAAATCCAAAAGCACTAAATATTAAAAAAAATACTAAAAAATATATGTTTAAATCCAAAAGCACTAAGCATCTAGTAAAAGAGATGTCTATTTACCTGTGAGTGAACTGGTGGATGAAGCAGTTGAAAACGAATTGTTTTAAGAACTTTTAGCCTTCCACTGCAGAGAAGATCTGTTCCATAAATATTTCAGGCTAAGGCACATGTGATGTACAAATTCTGTGCAGCGAGTATTTTGTTTAGTGGACAGTTTGGATTGAAGCCCAGACTGACATGATACACAAATGCTGTGCAGAAAGTTCCTATGATGGATAGTGAATAGTTTGGGCAGAACCCAAAGTGGGTCAGTAAAAGGCCAATGCCAACCAAGGCTGGTTTTGTTTTCCCACTGTTTTTTTTCTGTGATTTCTGTTGACTGTCATCTCCATGTAAAGCCTGGAAAGGCTCTTTTGGGTTACAAGAATTCCCCTCGCTCAGGCATCCACAGCTTTTACAAACTAGAACAGAATGCCATAAACACAACAGCACCAAAACCAATTGTCACTGTTCTGTTTTCTGTCCCTGGGTCTTTTCAAGGCTAAGCAGCTGTTGACATGTGGCATAGGCCTTTGAAAGCATGCAGGAGAACCTCATGAGGGGTGGCATGCTCAAGTGGGATGCCAGAGGCCTGTGCTGTACCTCCTGTTCTCCCACAAATGTTGTGTGACCCCTCTCTGAATACTTTGCACTGTACGCTACATAGACCAGCCTGGTTTTATTTTAAAATAGCCATTTTGAAGATAATCACAAGCTTTAGTGCTGCTGGAAGAGATCCTTGCTTCCCCTCGAGTCTCGCATGTTGCTAGTGGTGGCAGGGGCCGGGGGAGGAAATGTGCAGCAGAGCTGAGCCAGACACACTGCACCAACAAGTAGAGCACTATAGGAGTGGAGAAGAGATGGTTTGATAAATGGGGTGATAAAAGGGGAGACTGTTCTGGTAAGAGGATGAGAGAAGAGTCCTGTACTGTGGTCTGGAGAGAAGAAAGAGAAGGAGGAAGATATTGGGAGGCAGCAAGGTAGAGAATCCCGGAGCTCCTACTCAGTCACAAGACTACACAGTTTGTGAGTCTAGGTCAATACTTCTACCTCCAGCCTTGTGAAGCTCTGTTAAGCTGTACCACTCCCCTGACCACTCCTAGTGTGCCCCAAAGGCCCCGTTTACTGCATCAAGACTGCTCAAACTTGACTAGTCCCTCACTGATTCATTCTTGGAATCTTCTTTGCTGCCCCTGCAAAGTTGCATGTTGCCTGTTTCATCCTTGAGGCTATGAAAGTAATTTTGGCCTAGGTTTCTTCTGAGGTTTTGAATTTTCCTAATATGCTAGATTTTTTCGTTTCTACCAGATCGTTGCTATGAGTACGCCAAGAAGCTAGGTTCAAGTTAGCTTACACATCTCCAGCTGTTTGTTGGCTTTATATCTTGCTGGAAAGAACCTAGAAGTTTGAGCATAAATAATTGTTGGCTGCAAGGGCATTCTTGTTGCACAGAGTAAATAGATTCGTAAGAGATGCTTTTATTTGCAGATGTGAGAACCAGCTCAATGCTAATCCTACAGTCATGGTGCAGCTCCAGAATGACTTCAGCTAATGTAAATTAGTTCTGCCACGGCCTCATTTCCTCACATGTTTTGGGATAGGCATTTCTCTGATCCTTCAGGGGAACAGTTTTGACAGCTAAGCTGCCAGAAAACTGACCGTACGAAAGAATAGTTTTTGACTAGCTTAGCTCTCAGAGTTGACTCACCATAGATCAGACCATGGTAGCACCAACTACTATTTAAAGTGTTATGATACGGCACTGGAGGCACAATCAACGTTAGTGATTACAAGAGAAATAATTGTAGTCCTTCCTTCCAGCTGAAGGCCCAAAGGAAAATGAGCAAAGCAATGTGTTTTGTAATACCGTCAGTCTCTTTCCTGGCTAGACACATTCACTGATTTGACTCATATAATCATAAAAATTATGATCTTTTCCAATTGTTTTCACTTTCTTTAATTACTCAACTATCCCATTTGTTTTTAATCACTATCCATTGTGACTTTTAGAAACCATATGCAATACATGGAGAGTTTAACTGTTTCTTTTAGTGTAATTACAGCAATAATCAGTACAATAACAGAATAGTTTTAGAATAGAAAAACATGCCTTTCTTAGTTCAATAATAAATTAGTTCAACTGTTTACTTGAAGACCAAGAAGTAATTCCTGCTAGCCTAAAAGAAACTGCCTGCCGAAGAGGTGGCTTGCTTAAGTCTACAGAGGCACCCATAATGCCAGCTAGTTTGGAAATTGAAGCTAGACAACCTTAAGATCAGTAATAAGATGCAAATTTTCAGCAGTCACTGCAGAGCAGAACATTGCATGTAAATATTCTGATGAGTTTTATAATGATTGAGATTATTCACAAAGACAAAATGTCTTTATGAGGTGGACACTATTGCTCAGATACTACTTTAAGCTGCAAGTATAAAAGCTCTAGGACTGGTCTGGGCTGTTTTCTCTGCAGAAAAGTGATGAGTAAAATGGATGGAATTCTGTCCTACTTCTTGGTCTAGTTTTAATGACACCTCTTAAATTAATCTCAGATGAGATTAACTCTGGCCATGCGTCTTTGCATCCTGCCTGTGCATTTAATGAAACCTGTGTCATTTGGGCAAAGGTGCTATATACAGATAACAAGGCTTCACAATTGATGAGCAAATCAAATTGTTGTAAAGGGGCAGACTGTAAAAACAACCTGTGGTGTTGAAAGCTTCATGATAAATACTGAAATCCTGGAAATGTAATTTAGTAGCAGTCTATTTTATTCAACCAGACTAAGCATGAAAGGCTTAGTCCTGAGCTAATACGGCTCAGCAGGTTAGTGAGTTAGAGTTGTAATGGCCTACAGTATCCCAGCTGTCTGCTGTGGAAAGCATGGTGTTGTCTAGGCTTTATTAATACCCCCTTTTTTAATTCACAGTTTACTGTCACTCTTCTCCAAATGGCAGTAATTTGTTCAGTCTTGGGCAGCCTGCATCCCACCAACCAAAGAGGAAGGACAAGTTATTTGGAATCTTTTCTTTCCCCAACCCAAAGAGAGATGTTAAGGCCTACTCACGCTGTGCCACCTTCCCTCTACTCACCTTTCCCACTGTGCTTTGGAAAATACCCCAGACGGCCTGTACTCCTGTGTCTGCTCATAGGTGGGTACAGTTTGTTCCTTTTGCATAACTGTGTCTGTTGAACACTCCCTGACCTCTACTGGGTTTAGTTTACCCATACAGATGAGCTCATTCCAGTTTATTTCTCAAGGGATTATGCAGTCCAGTTGCATTTAAAGGTGTTTGCTACATCGGGTTCCTATACTGATGACTGATTTATGTATTGACATAGTAAATGCCATTCTTTTTGGCACGGTCAAGTTTCATGTCCTTGGGCAAATTAATTCTTTGTGTAACTCTGCTTTTGAATATCTCTGGAGTGAATGTATCATAACATGTCCTTTTCACAATGAACTCTTTCAATGGCTTAATTTCTGCCGAAATTACTAATTTTGATTTTAACTGTTACTTGTGCTAGTGTATCTCCCCTACGATAAAGCATGCTTCACTAGAGAAAGCAGAAATGGATCTGTTTAATTTCTGCTTCCTCTAGCCACAGTACAGTGAAAGTGTGTGTGTGTGGGGACCAAATCCAAACCTCTAAAACCCTGATCTATCAATATATTATCAGCAAGCTTTTTCCATATCTGTTGAGCTTATTAAAGAGCAGCACAAAGTAAGAAGAAAACACAGGACTCTGAGAGGTCACAAAGCTGCACATCTGCAGCATAATATTATGACAGAAGGGTTAACTAGTTAGAAAAATAAAAATGGGTGTTCCTGAAGTTTTGAGCAAATAACATTTTTTAGAAAAATGTATGCATTCGTCAAGTTGAGTTACAAGGTTTCGTTAAATAAAAAGATGTTTAACTGCTAAAGGATAAGTCCTATGAAAAATGTGTAATTCCTTTGATCAAATAGAAACTTGGTATGTTTCCTGATTTTATTTATTTATTATATAGACAGGGCTTTTTGATTTTCTGCTCTGTCAGAAATGCATCTTGCTGGTTTTGTTGTTTGGGGTTTTTTGTGAGGGTTTTGGGGTGTTTTTCTTGTTGTTTTTTCACAACCACCTAAAAGAGGGAGCTGGATACTGCTGTCCTGTGCTTTACCAGAAACATGCTTTACTAATTCCAGTTACTTATACCTGTGGCAGTATAACCCAAATAATAGGATTAACAGAAGTAGCTGATCATCTAATTTGGTCTGTAGTGCTCTCAATTATTGATTCTTTGCTCAAGAACAAGTAAATTAAGCAAATATATTGCAGAAACCACTGAGAAGGGGATCTCGGAAGCCACCCCTCTGGGGAGACTTAAAAAGTATTTACAGGGCAAAGCTATATGTGGGATATGGAAAATCCATACTTCTTGATTTAATGGCAAATAGGTATTTGTATCCTTCTGGAAAACCGAAGGACTTTAGCTTACGTTTTCATTTAGGCATCCTCTTAATATTTTTGTGTTGTTTTCCTGAATTTTGTATGTCATGCCATACAGTTGTCAAGAAAACATCTTATTTCTATACCTGTTAAATTTATGCCAAAATATACAGTTTACTGTGCAGTTAAACCACAAGGGACTTGACTGTTTGAAAGAATAATAATATGCTAACCTAATGTAAATCCAGCCAATCAACACAGTCTTTGCCAAAAGGAAATTGCAAAAGAGGCAAGAATATTTGACTTGTATTACTGAAATTATTTAAGTGCTGAAGAAACCTAATTTTACCTAAAATGCGTTGTCGAAGGTGAATGTACTTTCTACATTGCATTCTTAAGAAATGGCAGGTGACATCTGGTAGCATACAGATACCAGGCAGAATGATCCTTCTGTAAAGCCTGGAGGAGCAGTTACCTCCAGATTCTCCTCGGTATGTTCCCGTGTCACTTTGTCCACGTTAACGACAAGCTGCTGTTCATTGTCTGAAACCTTGTGAGAGAGGTTCTGAGCTCTGCTTTGAATAGACCTGCAAAAAGATAAAACTTGTCATGGTTGTATATCTAGAAATATGCAGGGGAACTTGAGCACTGCTTGGGAAAACTGTAGAGTTAGGAGTGTGGGTCATTCATAAAAACTGGCAGAGCAGAAGGAGGGAGCTGCTACCTAAATAGCACCTCGAGTATTGCGTTCAGTTCTGGGCCCCTCACTATAAGAAGGATGTTGAGATTCTGGAGCGTGTTCAGAGAAGAGCCACGAGGATGGTGAGGGCTCTGGAGAACAAGCCTGATGAGGAGCGGCTGAGGGAACTGGGCTTGTTTAGCCTGGAGAAGAGAAGGCTGAGGGGAGACCTCATCACCACCTACAACTGCCTCAAGGGAGGTTGTGGAGAGGTGGGTGCTGGTCTCTGCTCCCAGGTGATGGGGGATAGAACAAGGGGAAACCGCACCAAGCTGTGCCAAGGGAGGTTCAGGTTAGAGATAAGGAGGAAGCTCTTGACTGAGAGGGTCGTCAGAAGCTGGAACAGGCTGCCCAGGGAGGTGGTGGAGTCACCATCCCTGGATGTATTTAAAGAGCGGGTAGACGAGGTACTTAAGGATATGGTTTAGGGGGTAGACAGGAGCGGTTGGACGTGATGATCTCAGAGGTCTTTTCCAACCGAGCGATTCTGTGTGATTCTGTGTAAATAGGGTATTTAAGACTGGTTTATGCAAAGACAAGGGGCATTGGGAACCTTGTCTCCTCAGAACCCACCTTTTGCATTCCTGTATTCAAATGGACTGTGCAAGGGCAACAGGTCTCAAGTGCTAATACAGTGTTACCAGGAGAACGAAATTTGGGTGTTGGCACTCCAGTTGTAAGCAAACTAATTTTTTTTTACTGTAATATGGGAATTTAGAGTGTATTAGAATTTGTTTTAGAATTGGAAGGTGAACTAATCTGTCTGTAGCCATAGGCAGGATTGGTTTGGGAGAACTGGAACATATCGGCATGTCTCAGATCTTTAACAGAATTAATAATAGAGGTTTTAAAATATATGGGTTTTACGTATGGGTTTCTAGGTGTATATATTAATGATGACAAAAGCTTTTAAACTGCAATACAATTTGCTTCTCTTTTTCTCAAAGGTGATTAAGATCTAATAGTCAAGTAAAGCAGCCAAAGTTGCTTCAGTGTAAAAATGGAATCAGATAAACACATAGTGATTTCAAAATTTTTATGAAATGCAGTTGCATTTTTCTAACTAAACAAGCTATTTGACGTCCTGCACTATTAAAAAGAACATAAGCCGAAAACTCTCTTAACCTGAGATATGAATCCACAGAGAAGATTTTTTGACACTTTCTGGTAATACCTCTTTGATCAGGAAATAAAGATGCTTTCCTCTCATTCTGCTCTGAGCTCGCCTTTCAGTGCCAGAATTTCCATTTCTCACTTCCTTCTTCTATCATCACATCACAGAATGAATGGTGAGAAACTAACTGCACAAAAAAGGTCAGGGATTTACTATTAATACCAAAACCACTTTATTCATGTTTGTGAGTTTAGTAACACAATGAAATAGCTCTTGAATATAGTCACATATGCAGCAGCTCAGAATTACTGGGGTACTGGTTCACTGAGGGAAGGACAAGATGTCTACTCTCCAGGTGACTGACAAAGCCATTTACTTTGACTGTCACAGACTGCAGTGTTAGCTTTTCAGTAAACCATGGCACATCCTCGTGGTTACAGAAATAGCAAGGCACAAGATTGAGCTGTGCCAGCCAGAGATAGAAGGAGGAACTGGAGCCCTTCCCTCACACATAGGCCTTTTCCTTAAAGTTGGGTTGGATATCATTAGAATACACAAATAATAAACTGGAAAAAATGTAATTCTGTAATAATAGAAAACACTGCTTTGCTGGGCATAGGAGACTAAAAAGAAGACTTACAGACAAAGATATTGCTTACTGTGTCATAGCAAGAGTGATATCTGACCTTTTCTGGTGACTTTGCTTTTCAAATTATTTCCCAAGAGTTCTCTCTGGATTATTTGGAAAACCTTTGGTTGTGTCTACTTTAGCATTTTCTAAAAAATTATCAGGAACGTGCTTTTGAAGTGAATCCATTCCAGAGTTACCATTTGTCATGCTTTGGTTCATATTGTCAAGCCATTTCGGAGCACACAAACTGGACTCCTTTCAGATGGAACTGAGATGCAAGATTTATCCTGAATACTCCCTGTCTTCCAAACACTGCTGGGATTTCTGGTCACAGGACTAGGCTAGAACTCATCTGCAGTAAAACCACTGAGTCACTTACACTGTAGATACTCGATCTGCAGGACCAACTGGACAGGTCTGCTCCTACCTCACTTGTTATTGCAGTCAAAGCTGCCTTCTGTCCATCACCAGCCATACCAGCACTGGAGCTGCTCCCTGCAGCAGGTGAATCCCCTTCTTCTCACAGGAGTCTCCCAGTCTATAGTTTCTCACTCAGTCTCTCCTGGCTGCCCCAGGCTGTACCCTAGGAGCTTTTCCAGTCTGAGCGTGTTCAGTTGCTCTCAGGATAAAGTGCTCTCCTTTCCCAGGCAAACAGCCACAGGGCTTCTCTAACAGAATGTACAATATGCCTTTCTTGGAAAATACATAGAAACTGATAGTGTACACTGATGCTCTTTAGGGACAGTGGGCATTATACTTGAGAACTAGACAACTGGAAAAATGAAATGTCTGTGGACCATGTGGTTTTTGAGAAACTTGAAAACTTAAAGAAAGAAAATAGTTTCACTGATGGTTACACAAGGTTTCCTGTCAGATGAAAGGTGAACTCAGAGTGTACAGCTGTTACTGCCCTGGAAGCAATGGTAGCTTTCTGGCAGTGGGTGAAGTTCATGAGCACAGTCAGTAGATGTTCCTGCAACTGGGGGTGGGTAGCAACTGCTTTTGCAGATGCCTGTTCCCAGGCATGTCTGGAATGGGAATAATGGAGCTTTCTTTGCAAAAATATCATGAGATAGAGAGCATTTTGGGGCCTATATGGTGATCTTCCAAAATCTGGCATTATTATAAACTAGCTAGACAACACCCCTGAGCAGAACAGTGGGAAGCAATGACTAACACCTCTGCCTATAAAGAAAGGGACTGGAAATCAGTCAGCCTGAAAGGTTAGAGGCCACTGGCTTTTCTTATACAAACTTCCATAAAATAACATTGTATAAGAGGTACCTATTGGGCAACCTAGGTATTTTACTGCGTCCAAGGAAATGAGTGAGCAGCTGAGAAGAAAAGCACGTTTGAAACAGAGGAATGCACAGTTGGATCCTCTAACACAAGGAGTCAAACTAATGCTCTTAAGTTATACACCTCTTCTGTAAAGTTCAGCACTAATGCTGGTGTGAGATGACTGAAAGTGGAACTCTATAGGGGCTTTAGTTTGTTTGGATCACTGGCAAGGCAATAAACTAAGTCAGGAGGTGTCACGACTTACCCCACCAGATCCTTTGGGCTCACTTGCATCCTCATCCTCAGTGACTGTCAGTCTCAGATGCTGTCATAACAATGTCATTATCTTGTTTCCTCAAAGAAATGAAATCTCTGATGAAGATACGTTTTTCAATGCTAATGTAGTGATTAAAATTTCAGGATTAAAATGCTCTAAAGTCAATAGTAGAGGACAGGAAGTGGCAAGACACTATAAAAACCACGCTGACAAAGGTGAAGTGCTGACCTGATAAAACAGTTACAGATATGTTGGGGTTTTTTTTAATTTTCCACATTAAAGTGCTGTCACATGAAGGGTAATTTCCTGCTTTTCAAATTCCCTGTCAGGGATCATCCCCTTTACTAGCAGGGGTGTCTACTAGCGTGTAGAGATTTCACAGCTTTTTCTCTGTAAATGATAGTCATGTGCAACTACGTTCAAAACTGATCTTGAAAACCACGTGGGTCATGGACGTTTCGCTCTTCCCGTTACCTGTCTGCCAGTATCCCTGAAGAACAGCAGTGAACATTGTAGAAACTGTAGCAAGTTCTGACAACAGAACAAGGGGAAATAGATTGGGTTTTCCTTAAATATATAGTATAAAATATGGTAAATGTTTCCCATTGAATTGATGAACAATGAAATAGTACTGTTGAAGTTGGCTAGGCAAGTTCTTAACCAGTACTGTTGCGAGTAACTGAAAAATACGCATGAAGTATTTGGACTGGAGTATTAAATTTGAAAGTATTTGAAGTACAAGCTTTTTTAGTAGTTAGACTTACTATAACCATGTCATTCTAAAAGCTGCTTTGTGAACAAAGCATTCCTATTAAGAGAGAAGTCGAGCAGGTTAAAAAAAACAGAACAAAAAGCCAAACCCCAAAACTGTGGCAGAAATCGGTAACTGTGTCACACTTGCACCTATCAACTCAGTAGTTGTATTTCAGCTCTTCAAGTAATTGTGTGTGTATTCGTAGAATAGTTAATGTAGAGATTTTATTGTTCTATAGCTACTATGCAAACTGGAAGTAAAATAATATCTGCCCAGAAGAACTTCCTGTCTGAACAAACAAGCTAGAGAGAGCTTGGGCAGTGGCCAGAGGGATGGACACACACAGACACAAATAAAGCATATGGGAGAGGGAAGAGCAAGGCAGCTCATGGATGCTTAGGAGCGGGGATGGAATTTTACTGGGAGGGGAACCTACCCAATAGGGGAGACAGTGAGGGAGAAGAGGAACGGAACGGAGAGATTGGAGGGCAGAGGGAATGACCCTGGAACACACACGCTAGAGGGGAGAAGACGAATAGGAATTCAACTGAACAGCCCTGATCAGCAAAAGGGCAAGAGGATTCAGAGTATAAACTGTGAAAAGTGATTAAGCATTGAAGGGGATTGGTGGACTCTGACATATTTCTGTGCTCTACATAACTATACCCAAATCGAAAAACTGAGGCCACCGTCTTCTTGCCTCTCATTTTCCTATATGTGGCTTTGGGAATATTATCTCCTTTCTCCACGCTGCCTCATCTATTCAGCTCCTTGCAACTGAGGTATCTTCTTAACTAGTATGAAGGCACCATGCTGAGGTCTTAGTGTTCACTGGGATACCTAGGCATTATGGTAAAGCAAATAATAATGTAGAAATGTATATAGAGAGGGATAATGTAGAAACAGGTGAACAAATGCAGATAGTATAGATTAAGACACATTTAGCCATCCACCAGTTATTTCCAATGAAGCTTTACCATGATCTTTCAACATATTTCACACTTTAGACCTTGATGAAGCAGTACTTCAGCAGAACTGAAAAATATATAGAAGTATAACAAAAGTTTCCTAATGCAAAATGATTGGTATAGAGTACATTAGCAGGTACAGGCTCAGGCTCTGTGAAAGTTATTTTCCCTTCTGTATTGTATCCATAGTTACCAATGCACACAGATTAGATCTATAAGCTATGTATCTGTGCTGCTTTGAACTGTTGCCTCACTTTGAAGGCCATCTTTACTCACATAATGCAGTTTTACTTTTTGACTAGAATGTGAAGTGGGAAGCGAAATGAAGTTTTATCCTTCTTAGGAGCCTGTGATTGAGTTCTTACTCTGTTTATCCTCTAAAATCTTTATTATTTTAATTAATTGTAAAGGTAAAGAGTCAAAAGTCTATCGTAATGAAGCAGACTAAACCATATCACTGGAGACTGCTGCTGGCTGTTATTGTGTAGCGGATTTGTTTAAAACCCCACGTCAGTTAATTCCTACAAGGCTTTTCCTCGCTATACATCTGCAGGTTTTAGGTTACATAACTCTTTATTTCTTATAAATCATGCCAAAAAAAAATCTCCGAACAATATGCTGAAGGCCAAACCAGAACAATGCCTTATAAGGAGTTTCATACTCGTTCCAACGTGTGTCACTGAAAACATCTGTGAGTACGCAGAGTGCTTTCCACTGATCATCACAGTACGTGAGTCAAGTCTGTGATGCCAAGGGAGAGGAATTACTTCTTGAAATGTGTATGAAAGTAAAATGGGTTTGAGAGAAACTATTATCTGAAAACGGAATTATTTCTCTCACTGTGAAGATCATTAAACTGGTATCTCGTATATTATTTCATTTTTAATATTTTTAATTACAACATAGGGAACTCAAACTGATGTTTAAGTATTAGTAAAATATATTAAGATGTTTTGTTATGTTACCTTTTCAGGAAGATATTTTTTCTTTAAATAAGAAAGAAAGGAAGGAAAGAAGTGATGTCTGAATTTGCTTAACACTGAGGTTAATTCTAAACAAATTGAAACACGATAATGTTTCGTTTTCTGCCTTTTAACTGCAGGCAAACCCTGCCTCCCCCGTCATGGTGCATGGGCAGGGGAAAGGCAATTATGTAAGTGGGAATCAAATAGGTTATTTTTTTTTAAATTTACAAACAACCTATGCCCTTCAGGTGCTTGTAACAGCAAGCTTGTTAGAGCCATTAGTATGGGGTCAGCTATACAATTCAGACCTCAGTGAGGAGTACTTCAAATATGTGGAGAATTTGGGACTGGAATTTAGGTTTAGGTCCCTTTCAAACTCACCATTCTTCAGAAAAGAGAGGAAGGACTCATGCTTTTGAGGGTGAAAAGAGTCTTTTGAACCAAAATCCTCTGAAGTTAACATTAGTCTTTTTCCAATTATTTCTTCAATGGGTTTTAGACCAGGCCAGTTCATATTCTGTTGAGTTTCTTTATGGCCTTCTGGTGAAAGCACGACATAACAGAAGCATGATATCATTGGTGACATGCTGAGAATAATGAAGTAAACACAGGGTTAAGAGAGTCCTTTCTGCTGTTTTAAGAACGTTCCCAGCAGAAACCTTAAGAAGCTGACATCACTACCAGGCTGCTCTCTACAGAACTGAGTAATTATTGCTAACAGATTTTGGCAATAAAGAATACATGTGATGTGAGTCCCAGAAGGCGACTGGCTGCACAGGGAGCTGAAACTTTGACTAGGAAACTAGGAATTGTTACCAGCTCCTTCTGACCAATTCTTCCCACACCAACCACTAAAAGCTCAACTGCTCAGGGCAGCAATTCCAAGAATTTTTTTAATTTTTTTTTTAAGGAAACTACCTTACATACTTAAATTTTTGGTAAATTTTAACAAATACAATTTCAAGTGGCTCTCTGTTCAAGCTGCTGCTATTCCCTTGAGAGAGATTTTTCTGTGAAAGGGGCTGTTGGTAAAAAAAAAAAACAACAAAAGAAAAGAACACCCACACAAAAAAACACCAAAAACAAACCCACCCAACAACAAAAAACACCCAACACAAAAAAGCGCCACCATCAAACAAAAAATAAGTTGAAATTAGGCTATTTATAGCTCTAGTGACTCAGCATGTAGGCTGCAATACTCATACATGAGAAGAACCTCATGATGTGAGACCATCTGGTAGTCTAGGAAGGAGACCAAAGGCAGTTTTCAGTGCACATCTGTAGGCCATCAGATCATGCACATCCTTTCCAGAAAGCACAGCTGATTTACAATAATGGCATGCTGCTGCTTTTCAGAAACGAACGTTATGTTATTAGAATGCTTCCCACGTAGGATGTTTTGTCTGGCTGGCAGCACAGAGGTTAAGGATGGGACTTAGCACTTTGAAAAAAGATTTAGAATGGAGAGAGTTTGCATATATTATTAAACTGAGCACAAACCAATGTTAGAAGTTTATTCCTTGCATAATTTCTTTAAAGTCAAGAGATGTTGCAGCTCTTTATGCGTGTCTGATAAAGATGACCTATTAAAGATTAATAGTGTCTAAGAAATGGATTATTTTTGTTTCAGGACATTGGAGGAGGACATGGAATGTGAGATTCCCATTCCTTTCCCTTCGGCTGACTAGGTGTCTATTGGGTTAGCTCTTGACTTTCTTGGATCTTGGCTAGGTCTTAATTTGTTCCACCAGGCTGTTCAAAATATGTAAGAAACAGTGTTTCTTCTATTTGTGAATGGGAGGTTTGTAAAAAGTTGATATGTAGTAATGGTCACCAATTTTCTATATAACAGCTTTTCACTAGAAAACTGTGATTTGTTTAAAAAATAATTAGCAAAGAACACTTTTTATTTTCAAGGGCTTCTGATACCACACAGTACCCTGTTGCAGAGACTTGCGTGTTTCCTTTCTCGTTCATTTGGCTTGCTGCTACGGAGCCCTGACTTGCACAGCTTTGCATCTCGGGGACATCTGCAACATGATCTGCTCCTGGGTTGGAGACTGCTAAACTTTCTGCCAAGAAAGGTCTTAATGGTTTTAGTTCCCAAGCATGAACTTCCTCAAAGCTGCTCGGTTTCTCCTGTTTCATAGCAGTGAGAGACCACAGCTAACCCTGCGCTCTACTTTGCTCCGTTGTAAAAGCAGCATGCACTCCCCAGTATTGTTTCTGCATGTTCTGTTTTAATTTGTTTCTCTTAGTTATGGCAGAAATGTCCATCAAGTGGCAGAGCTTAGCCCTGTCAAAATTAGGAGAGAAAGGCGATTATCTTTCCACCTAATTTCTTTTTCTAATTTTTGAATTCTAGTGTAGATGGAGCTCAAATCCTACTTATAGTTAGACAAAGACATATCATAAAAGTAAAACTTGTGGGCAGAAGATGTGCTTTTGTTCTACTCCTTTTAAATAGTTCCATTTAAGCAGTTTGTGGCACGTATATATGTATATGTGTATTTATCTGTACACTTTGATCATATCTGGGAAGTTTTCCCCTACCGTGGCTCTAAATTAGTTGTTTAAACTGGTGATAGATATGATCTGATATCAGTGATAGATATGATCTGATATCAATGATAATTCTGTTTCTCTGAAGGATGAAGAACTTTAAAGAGGGCAAAACATAAAAGGTACTTCCTAAAGATGTAACGTTCCATACTATTTTGTTCTTTGCTTTTGGTGTGAGGAAGCACACAAAAATCACTATCGGTAATTAAAATGTCACTGTTAAGTGAAAATTCACTTCTAAGTGAAATTCTTTTACACTTTCATTTGATTAAATAAACATGTTGAATTCCTCAGGGTTATATGTGGTAACTCAGAATGGATCAAAGTCAGTCTTGGCAGAAATCACATTCTCCTAGTTTTAAAAACCAAATTCTTACTCTATTCCATTTACTGTAGTGTTCCCTTAGGTTTTCCTAGTGCTTAATAGTTGGGTTTTTTCCATCGGTTGTCTTAGTTACTTGAAATTGGGTCTAATTTTACTAGGACTGTACTTCCTTGTTTTCAATGCTTTGCTTTATTTACTTTGGTTACATGTCATGACAGACATGACTCTGCTTTTCCAGATAGCCACAAATTAGTTTGGAGTGTGCTTTCTCTGCCCAGGTTTTTAGAACTACAGTGAGAGAAATTCACAGCTGTGTCATACAATGACAATACAATGTCATTCAATGTCATGCTAAAACTCCAGTCTTACTATAAAAAATATAAGGTGTGTTTTCTCCAAATAGGTGTCTCAGCCCATACTAGATATAGCCTCGCTGCTGGACCCCAACAGCAGGATGATTATTGTACTAATAATTACTTGAATTACAAGTAATAGACCCTCAGTCTTTTGACCATATCTTATCCTTGAGCTAATTTAACATTTAATTAATTTTCTTTATTTTGAGACAATACTAAATTGTTGCCTAAAACTGACAAAATGGAACAGTTCCTTCCATTTTGCTCTGCTTCAGTGAGCAGTGATGGGGGTTTTGAATGGTTTTGAAAATCAGAACTATAACAATATCCAGAGATGCAGTGTCAGCTGGGATGCTACCTTCTGGTATTCAAGTGCTGTTAGAATTCTATGCTCAGTAAAAGCTTAGTATTTTCAGGACTCATGTCACTGGATTTACTTTCACAAGTATTTATGTACTTAACAAACTTTGCCAAAATGACAGCATCTTCATTTGAAGTAGCAAACTGATTGCTGGCAGGGTTTTGTGCTGTATTATATACTCACGTTGTACAATTCATGTTCATTTAATGGTTAATACCAATCCAATTACAGTTAAGTCTTTACTTGCTTTTTTTCCCCTGATCTTGGTTCTCTTTGTTCCATCTGTATGATTCTTCTCCTTATATTTATGCAAAGCTATTAAAAGTTTGTAAAGCATAAAGAGAAAATAATTGGGTAGAGCATGGAGAGGTTTGAACAGAACTGCTGTAATAGAGAAAGATTACTATTAAGAAGTGTAACAAAGCTAAGGGAATTGATTGCTTCCTGTAAAATGTGTCTTATGCAAATTCAATCTATTGCAGAAAAAAAGCACCTTCTTGTAAGAATAGTAAAATAGGAGTTGGTATGGAGTTGTGCTAGTAGTGCTTTTTAACAAATATTTGGGATACGCTCCTCCTGCAGTGAAAAAGCTGTTGACTGTTGAACTTAAGAGACTTAGTAGTGAGTTTCTGTTTCGAGTTTTTAACTCTTCGTTACAAACATAATAATAATAAAGAGCTAATTAAGGATTCTTGTGCCTCATGGTAGAGCTGCTGATATGAATCCATACCCACAAATGTGCTGACTGTACTTGATTTCAAAATACCTTTTTCCCAGCTCTGCTTTTTTCCCATACCGTCATGCACTACATGATGAGTGGCTCTGAGGACATATGGAAATTCCAGAAATTGCCACATATCGAGCAGATGAGCCACACTCGGAGCACGTGTACAATTCCTTGTGTAACTACAGGGAAGAAGCAAAAGGTGCAGAAGAGCTTCAGTTGCTTGGAAAATAGTTGGGCCGTCTGGAGTTATCTACAGACTACCAGCATATAGCTAATAATTCATTAACACATACAGTTTATTATCTGCACGAGTACATTCTCAGTTCAGGACTGAATTATTGTTTAAGACCTGCCACGCTGCTAGGCAAAGACTTCATTCAAAAGCCAACTTTACCCCCTTCCTTTATGAACACTCCTGTAGTTGTTTCTCTGTACTAAAAATTGAAGCTCAGGTCTGTGGAGTATCAGTAAAAGAGCCACTGGTCATATGTTATACACTGAGATCTAGGCAAGTATTATAGCAAAATTGCTGTATTTTTGTCTAGTGAAACGGATCAGAACAACAGGATGGAGTTTGTATTTTAGGACAGGCAGAACTAGGTGTTTCAAAAGGGAAGGCAGAAAAGGGCAGAAATGAGAGTTTGCTTTCTGTTTCTTCATTTGAAGGGTTGAAAAGGGCCTCCACTTTATGTAATATATTTTGCAATGGAAAGGCCAGAATCTTTAGCCCTCTGGCATCTTTAAGCAGCTCTATTAGGTAGGTAACAATCTTAGAGTGAAGTTAAAATCACCTGTACGTGGGTTTCTAGAACACAGATATTTATATAAACCTGTATTTCTTTCCTTCTTATCACAAGAAATGGTGGAGAAGTTTTTATGAAACAAATCATCATCATCTAGTAGTTTGCAAGCAATATCCTGAACAAAAGTTCACAACCCTAAGCAGAAGTATGCCAAGGTTTCATACCGATACTGTTTGTGGCCTGTGAGCACTATTCCAAGCAAAATACAGAGAAACCAATTCTATAATGTATCCACTGGAATAAGGAATAAGTTCACAGTGTAGCACTGAACTCCCCAGACTGCTCAACACCTTAGTTAACTAAGAAATTGAAAAGCAATAGAACGCTAAGAACAATACAAGAAATTAAGTAACTTTTACCTACAGCAAAGAAACTACTTGCGTCTCTTGAAAGAGCTATGTACAAGCTTTTTTATCAGTGGGTTTATACTGACCGCATTACACACTCATAGTAAAGTAGCAATTAGTTATGTCAGCTACTGAATAGCAACCAAAATCCCGCAGGAGTGATAACAGCACCCATCTACAGAGTAAAATCTAGGATGCTATGTATTTAGCTTTGTATCTTGTCAAATGCATCTATACAGGTCTTGTCTACACTGTAGTGTACTCTCTACTTTCCTGTTCCTAGCAAATCAGCTAATAGTGTTGTGGTCACTGAAACCATCCCAGAAATGTCCTCTGTTGCTTAATAGAACTGGAGATTCCCGTGACAACCTTACCTTGCCTAAAGAGGGTTTATCTTAATTCTTGATGAAAGGCAGTTTAATTCTTTAGGCTTATACCTCATGTGTTTTGTCTATTCATGTCTGACTTGACATTTAGCCAAGTTGACATGGAGAATCCTGGGCAGTTTGCACATTGTGCAAGAGCAGAATACTCCTCATGAGGTGGTTGGTAGAGATAACCAAGGTGTATCACCTGTCTCGAAATCAGAGCAGTTTCTAAAGTATTGTTGGGACTCTGTGTAGCATAAGCAAGAGACTCTGAACCTGTCAGGGCCCAGAACTTGCAGTGAGGCACTCTGGATTCTGGGGCCCATGCTGTTTGCCTGTGTCATATCAGGTGTGGTTGTATAATACCATGCCTTCCTGGAGCCTTCTAATGTTTCATTAAGCCAAGACATTGACTAAACATTAGATTCAGATGCTGGGTTTTCCAACAAAGGCAAAAGAACAAATAGACCCTCTGATCATATTCCCGGAAGAACTCCGGTATTTTGTTGGGCTGCCTTCCATATAGCCATTCAAACGATGAAAAGCCCAGTGAACCTATTGTCTCTTTTTGGGTCCTTTCAATTCCCTGTCCTGCCACTGTGTTTGGGGATTATCATCCCCAGGAAACCTGAGAAGAAAGGAAGCTGATCAACCATCTGCTGAACAGCATGTACAAAACACAAGGTTCTCTGACCTTGGACAAAATCTGTCTTGGTATTGGAGCATGTCAGCCGGTTGCAGAGGGTTTGTGAGAGCAGTCTGCTTCCTTGGATGTTTCCCCAGAGCTTCTGCACTACACTGAACTCCAAGGCGCTTTTTGTTGTTGTTGTTTCTCAAGTTCCTCTGGGCTACAGACATCTCCCTGCTGTCTCAACACCGTTTTCAGCAGGATACTGGCTAATGGTCAACAAGTGAGGGTCAGAAGGACAATATTTTTCCATTAAATGTTCCAAGACTCTTTTCAAGAGCCAGACCCATGCACACCAGTCTTAGGCCTATGTTACTAGGTATCGCAGTTGGTTGGTAAGAGTTAACATCTTACTTGTCTTCCTGTGCATAGGCTAGAAATACACATCATCACAGAGGCAGCCCACGTACGTGCATGGATGTGACAAACAGCATTATCTGGTGGACCTTCCCTAGTATCTGAGGTACAGAATGAGATTCCACACAAAGGAGCAGGCTCTGCTCTTGTCACCTCCTGATCACAAGATGAAATAAGACAAGACCTCTTCTTCTCATCCATGTGCCTCATGTGCCTGACAACACATAGGGAAACCTAAGCCCAACTGTGCCAAGAAGGGCTCAACATTTGGGTTTGCCTCTTACAAGATGCATCACTTTTCTAACTCCCAGCTGGTACCCCAGTTCCATTTTCAAGTAGTTTTTCATCAGTTATATTGCCTCTTGTAGTTGAAAGACAAACCACTATGGGACCAAGGTCTGTCTCAAAGTTACAGCAAACTTGTTTGTTTGCCTTGCTTCATCTCCTCTTTGCAATATGCCTCAGTTTTCAGTCTCCACATACATACAAATCTCTTAACTATCAGACTATTGCTTGAGGCTGGATTTCTGAGGTGTTTTCTACCAAATGCACCATGACTAAGTTTTTCTTGGGCCAGCGTTACCTAGATTGGCTGCATTGAGAGATCGGTAGTGCTTTACTGCCCTGCACCTCATACTTCCTGTGTGGCATTTCGCAGCGAGGCAGTAATTATTTGGGAGGCTCTTTCATCCCTTTGTAAGTTATTGATCTCGGAAGTTTTTGCAGTGGCTTCAGAGTTAACTGTACTCCATCTTTAAGATGACTTCTATATTTCCTGTAGCATCTCCAGTGCCACAGCAGGGACTTTATCTCTCATGGCTTCACAGACAAGAGCAGAAATTGCTGTTAAGTCTTTCAAAAACCCTATAATTGCTACTGTTAGAACCACAACGTTATGCATGGCGTTGCTGTAATTGCTAACAGGACTGGTTTTCCTGTAGTTTCTGTTGGATTCACTGCTAGTTATTAGTGGGTTGCAATGATTACTCATAGGATTTGTTATTAACAACTGCAGTTGTTGCTTCACAGGAATCTGCTATAGAGTTGTTTTTGCTGCTTTTTCCTTTTCACTTCATCTTTTGGATACGTGTTTTCCTGTGGCTGTGTTGTTCATGTTTACTATTTCATACAGGTCAGCCAGCCCAAGCAATGTTTGTCACGGCTCCAACAGAAAACTTTTCTGTCTTTATTGCTTGTCAAATCAAAAAGAATGGAGTGATTCAGCCCACTGCATGAAAAAAAGTTAAAATCTTAGGCATCTATGCACTTTAGCCAATCCTGGGTCTAATAAGGAGGGAAGAAGTCTCAGTACCTGCCCCTGTATCTAGCTCCTCTTGCACTGCTCCTGTTACAGGTGAAGGTGGACATCCCCAAGGCCTGAGACCTGAGCCAGTGCTTGGCAGTGTCTGTGCTGCTCCTGTCCCATCGGACCTCTCCCCTTTACTGTATTCAGTGAGGTCCCATCTGCCCTGCTGCAATCCTCACAGCTATAGCGCCCCAATTTCTTAATTTGTCATGTGTAAAGGAAATATTTTGAAATCACAGTTGTTGATATATTTAATAGAGGACATCATTGTATAAACTTCTACTTGTTAAAAACAGACCTCCCATCTATAAATAAAGGCAAATAAGCAATAAAATCTAGTAATAAGAAAAAGAAGATAGCTAACTGGAGTCACATGGATAACTGCAGCCTACTCTAACAGTTCCAGAAATCAAAAAGGCGTGAGTTCTTTTCCAAAATAGTTGGCTCTGAGTAAAAACTTCTAATTAAACAACTGATTGCATCACTTTTTGAGCATAAAAATGGATTTTTAGTCAAAAGAAAACTTATGGTTTACTTATATAATGATCAGTCTTATTAATATGTACTGATGTCCACATAATTTTAATCTAGAAATATCAAAACTATTCTTTCAAACACAGAGGGGCCCTAGTAAGTTTCCAGTTATTTTAATTGATTTAATTCAGTTGTTACATTAATTTTAAATGTGTGTAGCCGAGTACATGTTTGGAGCGATACAGCAAATACAGAGATTCACATAAACCTACAGAATGCAGTTGGCATTTCTTGTTTCCAACAGCTAGTTCTGCTTTCCCAGGATATTCTACCTCCTCCTTGCAGAGTGGTTTGGCTGCGATTTCTAGTTGTGTGAGTCAGATGTTCTTCCTTTTCCACAACCTCCCACTTTTGTATCAATCTTTTCCAGATTTGTGGAGCAGAGAAATATAAAGCACTTGAGAACTGAGCAATGTGATGAAAGATACTAAACTAAAAACCTAATATTTTAATCTCTGAAAATGAACTGGCCAGTTTGTGAATTGAAAATGTAGAACTACCAAAAAACAAACACCAGGTATTTTTTTTATATCAAAGGATTTTCTTTCTGTAGAATATAACTTTTAATTTAAGAAACTTTCCAATCATCATCTTGGCATAGACTTTAAGCCACAGATGAGACATTTAATTAATTTTTTCTATTCCCTAGCACACAAAATTCCAGTCTTAAAAAAAAAAAACTCTCTAATGACTCCCTTGCATCGAATAGACAGGCCAGAGGGGCCAGCAGTGAAGTCAGCTGAATATAAGTCTCTTTTCCCACACTGGTAAAATTAAAAACACAATGACAGACAAATAATTATGGTAGAATGTGTTTCCACTAATATATGCAGTAAGCATCTGGTTAAAAGAAAGCTGAACAGAGCAATCTGATTCCTCCTTCTGTTAGCTGTAGGGCCAGCACTTACAGGCTTGGGGAGGAGTGGCTGGAGCTGCCAGGCAGAAAAGGACCTGGAGTGTTGGTGGACAGCAGGATGACCATGAGCCAGCAATGTGGCCAAGAAGGCCAACGCCATCCTGGGCTGGATGAGAAGGGGTGGTTGGAGGGCAGAGAGGTTCTCCTGCCCCTCTGCTCTGCCCTGCTCACACCACAGCTGCAATCTTGTGTCCAGTGCTGGGCCCTCAGCTCCAGAAGGACAGGAACTGCTTGAAAGAGTCCAGCAGGGCCACAAAGATGCTGGAGGGAGTGGAGCATCTCCTGCTGAGGAGCGGCTGAGGGAGCTGGGGCTCTTGAGCTTGGAGCAGAGGAGACTGAGGGGTGCCCTCATTCATGGGGATCCATTTGGAAAGGGCAGTGTCAGGAGGAAGGAGCCAGGCTCTGCTCTGGGATGGCCAATGCCAGGACAAGGGGCAATGGTCCCAAGCTGGAGCACAGGAGGTTCAAGCTGAAGATGAGGACAAACTTTGTCAGTGCGAGGGTGACACCCAAAGCCCTGGCCGTGTTCCTGTGTGACTGCTCTGGTGATCCTGCTCTGGAGAGGTTGGACTGGATGAGCTTTCCAGGTCCCTTCCAACTCCTGACATTGGTGATTCTGTGATTCAGCTTGTTGTTTGCCTGGAAACCCAGCTTCACTGAGTTTTCCTAACCACTGTTAGCCTAACCACAATTGTGAGTAGAGAGATCCAGTCAATACCAGGCATGTGCTCATTTACTGCAGCTTTATTGCAAACAGAAACCAGATAAGCAAAGGGGAGATAGTGGACAAGTAGAAACTATTTTGAAAAATGAGAGTCTTGGCATTCAGTGATTTTTCTTTTCTTTTTTTCTTATTTTTTTTAAACTCTCCTGCAGTAAAAAAATGGGCTGACTTCTGACCTGTTTTCCTTGTGTCTGTTCTGATGAGCCTTCACTGACTTTTACCAACAGTTTTCAATGAATGTAATCGACAAGATTTTTCTTAGCATCTGAGTTTTGCATCAGGACCATTTCTATCTTTCTTTCTCTTGTCCTAATTCTGACCTACCACACTGGTTACTGCTGAGAAAAAACAACCAAATCCTGCTTTCTCAGAGTGTGTTGAAAACACTGTACTGTAATAAGAATATAGGAAGACAGGCAGTCTTGTATACTGGACAGAGAAGTGTGCACAGCTTCTGCTGTCTTTATAAACTACTGAGTCTTGATTATTTCTTGATTTATTTTTTTTGTTACTTGATTTGACTTTTTTTTTGAAATTTTTTCCTCACTTTTTGAAAAATACCAAAGGATTTACACATGTAAATTAAATGAATTAAAATTAATTAAGACTGAAATTCCATGGCTGCAGAGTGGTGGGGTCATACGATCATGTACAGAAGTAAAGAAATGGCATTTGTATGGTAGTGGAGGAACACCTAAAGCTCTTTATTCAGAAACTGAAAAAGCAATAGCTAGCAGTGCAGAGCATGACACTGCCTCAGGAAGCCAAGCCCCACCAACAGGCTAATGACAGTCATCTGTCTCAAAAAAAATAAATATGCTGGAAATGAACAAAGACAGATGTTTCTGGGTTTGGTTTTTTTTAAGGTCAAATGTAGAGCTGAAATCTTTCCAAACTCAGAGGAACTTTGCTCTTAATGTCTGGTTCCTGTGTACCCAGAACTATGCCAGAGGCCTCCTGCTCCAGCAGTCCATTCCCAGACCCTACAGGTAGGCTATGAATACTGAATTTCTGGTTCTTCCAGAGTAGTTGGAAACAATCTATTGAAAATATTCCAAAGTTTTTATACAGAAAGACCTTTATTTATTTATTTATGTATTTATTTATTTGGAAACATGTATGAAGCAACCTTCTAACACTCTTTTCATATGTAGCCTACTTAGGCTGTTAAATAAAATATGAGTCCAAGCAAGCTAATGCATTGTAGATACCTGCATTGCTTCAGATGGGTTTGGTAACCTGTATTTCTGATAAGGCATTTCTATGTGAAACATTAAGTCACGGAACAGTATAGCAACCTGGCTGGCATCTGATATTGCTGCAGGGTATTACGGGATGTACAGTGTCAGACTCGGGCTGAGCAGGCACAGCTATGTCCACGTTTAGGTTTCCCACACTGCATGACAGAGTGGAAGGCACAGAAGTGGTTGCAGCAATGCTAACAAATTCACCCAGAGCACAAACTCATGTTCAGACAGTCTGGATACACAGTTTAATTATAAACACATGCTCATGTTTAAAACACTACATAAGCAGAGCTATCAAAGTGTAGGCTGAACATGTGGATAAATGTTTACACCTAATAGATGCCACTTCAGGAGAAGTCAATGTAATTCCACCACCAAACCCTATGCAAAAAGCCCATGAAAACAGATTCATACCTTCAAAGTCAACAAGACTAAGCTTTCTCAAAATGGATCTCTGAGTCAAGAGTTCTCTGAATCTGTAACATTTGTGCTAACACAAATGCACTGGCTGATTCCAAATGTCACAATACTGCATAAAGACAGACATCCTATAAGCGGTCAGGCTCCAGACTGTCTAGTATGTAGATAACCTCAAATACTACCTGAAATAATGCTCAGAAATGAGCTAAAAGAATAAATGCCTGGCATTCTTTGGTTTGTGTCATCAGGCGAACAGGCACATATCTTACATTATCATTACTAAGCCCCATAACTTAAAAATTATTTAGTAGCTTAGAAGAAGAAGATTACATGAAGAATTAGTCTCGATATTAAGAGGCCATGCCTGTGCAAAATGTCCATTTGTATTTGTAGTGTTGTTGGCCAGGCTGAGTGCGTAGTAGTTGTGCTCTCATTCTGTATGTTATTCTTTGTATATTCTGGGCACTGAGTAGTTATGCATGATGTTATTTGCTGATCACAAATATTCCCATGTGATCCAAGCCAGATTTTAATCAAGTTCCCAAAGGTGAAAAACTTTCATCAAATACTGTTTTACCAAATTTGCATATGCTACAAAAAGGGATTAAACAGCCTTCCAAACCAGGGACTTACTACTTCTGAACAGTATCGAAACTAAAAGCACTGAAATTCCTTGAGGAATACTGTGCTTATATTATTTCCACCACAATTATAAGCAGCTGTGACAGAAATGCTTTGGGGAGGATAATCACTTTTCATGAAGTCACCAACACAATTTTGAAATCTTGGTAGGTTGAAAAATACAGTTAAATGCCTATTGTGCATTTAAAACCAAACTCAAATTTTAACTTTTTGAGCTTTCTCTACCTCTGCATCCAAACTAAATATCTTCAAGTAGTTCATCACTGATCACTATAACTGATTCAGTTACTGAGCATATTCTATGAAGTACTACTTTGTTGTGGTATAGTAGGAAACCACGCAATATAAGGGTAGTTAGTATTCTTTCCCT